>NW_022900918.1:1995495-2020611 GCF_012274545.1 Fukomys damarensis
CACCATATATTACTGGATCATAAGGCATAACCAATCCAGAACAGTTTAAAGAAATAATATGATACATCACTTTTGCATATTTAATGATAAAATTATTTTTCAATAAATGCATAAATGGTATTTGGCAACATTCAACATTTTCATCAATACTGTACTGTATCCCTAAATGTACCAATAAACTCAATAAAAAAAAATAAATAAAATAAAATAAATAAATAAATTAATTAAACAACATATTACTGGATCATAAGGCATAACCAATCCAGAACAGTTTAAAGAAATAATATGATACATCACTTTTGCATATTTAATGATAAAATTATTTTTCAATAAATGCATAAATGGTATTTGGCAACATTCAACATTTTTTCATCAAAGTATTTTGCAATTTAAGTGTTAAAGGAAACTTACTTTTTTCCACTTCCAATTTTGACAGAGCAGCTTTGCTTGCTTTATTTTAAAACTTATGATTAATTCTTCAGGACTTCAAGAAATTTTTTATGTGTTTTAATAATTTGTTGGTAATAATGGGGCTTATGGCAATTTACTGGATGGCTGGCTATAACTTGGAACGAAAACTTATACATCGACCTTCATCTTGTCCAGTGTCTTTAAGGCTGGTATGATTAGATCAGGAACACAATGGGCTCAATTGTGAATTCTCAACCATTGCCTCCCTTCATGAATGTAGAAATGGACAGCTGAGTTTTCCCTTTTCAGGAGGAGCTTTGTGATGCACTTGTATTGGCTGATGATAGAGGATGCATCTGTTTCATTCATTAGTCTGATCAAGGTATCAATCAATTTATATGCTATAAGACAAAGTGTGAAGCATTTTATGTTCTCTTGAAAATAAAAATATATTTTTATTTTGGGGTAATTTAGAGGAAGGGAAGAAGATAATATTACTCTTAGCATAATTTTCAAAATCTAAAAAGTTACAGAGCTATCAATAACACAGTACCTATTATGAATCAGGTATTATTCCATATACTTGTATTTAATACAGAACACATTCTAAATTATCAGTTGCCAGTATTATTTTGACTTTATGGAATACAAAAGGTGACAATGAAAGTTCACTCAATACAAAGAGGAAACACAGATGTCTGGCACTCTTATAGCAAAACACCTCATATCTACAATTATTGGGTATTTTCAGAGAACAAGGGACCCACAATTTAATACTAACTCTTTAAATGGAGGGAAGTAAAATGAAATAAGAAATAAAATTAATAGATCTTTATAAGAGACTGTATGTCTGATTGTATTCTTTCACAGGTATACAGATTTAATTTAAGAGGGAGATTTGATCCAGTGCATTGATCTATGCATTGGCCCTTAATCTATGATGATTTCCTGAAAATCTGAATGTTTGTTTGTTCAAACATTTATTATACACTCAACATAGTGTACAGATTGGTAGAAATATTTCCTGCCATAATAAGTATTCTCTAACATATCTTATAGCCCGGGAACATGTACATGATATAAAAATTAGTGACTGTAATGTGACTTAGTAATACGATAATGCAATTTCATAAGAATTTTTCATGGGATTATATTCGGAAAACACGTGTGAATTTTCATTATCTGGATTAAATTATCACTTGTGAACACCTAAATTCAAAATATTATGGTAAGTACTTTTTAAAAATACTTAAGGCAAGTGAGAAATAAATATTTATGCAGCTTAACAATTACTATCAGTAACATATGATTATCTCAAATCCCTTGACTCTTGTTACAGTTTCAAATCTGTAAAATGTGATATTAGTAGTTGTGAGGTTATAATATGAAAACAATGTTAAATATTACCATATTGTAACTAATTAGCTTTCCTTTTATACCTGAAGAACAGGGGAGAATTATTAATATGCAAAAGTCAGCAAAAGAACATGACACACAAGTAAGTAAAATAAAACAGAAGCAAAAGAGGTAGGAATTATTTATGTGAAGTAAGAGGGTAATAAAAAGACTGTAAGTGTAACTACTCTTAGAGTGCTATCATCTGAAATTTAGGTAATAAAAATTAATTTGATTCCAAAATGCTCCCTGATCTTTTTGTTGTTCATTTTTTTCATCATCTCCTATTACAGTTTTTCTAATAATTCATAAAAGTATATTTAAGAAGAACAGATGCATTTAATCTGAAGTATTTCATATTTTCCTCATTGACTTTATTGGTACATCTTAGGTATACAGTACAGTACATTCATCATTGGGATCTTGTACCTTTACATGAAAGGTCTTGGTTCTCATTTTTTTTCCCTTAACCCTGCCCTCACTTCAACCCCACCTCCCTTCCCTATTTACAAATACATTGTTTACTTTTTTTCATTTCCTCATATATTTTTACTTCCCTTATTTTCCTTCCCCTATCCTTCCTACTTCCCCTACACCTTTAGCCCCTTTCTTCCTATTTCACATTGTCAACTATACCATTAGGATCTTACATACAATTGTAATTTTTCACACCAGAGAAACTATTTCGTATTTATACATGTGTGACTTATTTATTTCACCTAGGAGTATATCCTCAATATGCATCCATTTTCCTATGAAGGACTGTACTTTCTCATTCTTTAAAGCTGATTAGTATTCCATTTTGTAGAAAAACAACATCTTCTTTATCCAGTCTTCAACTGATGGGGCAAATGGTCTGTTTCCAAGCTTTAGTTATTACAAACTATGCTACTGTAAACATGGGTGTGCATATTCTTTTAATTCTTTTGGAAAGATACCCAGCAGAGGGATAGCTAGGTCAAATGGAACCTCTGCTCCTACTTCTATGAGGTATCTCCATATTGATTTCCATAGTGGTTGCACCACTCTGCACTCCCACCAACATTTTGTTTTGGTTGAATTCTTGATAGCAGCCATTCTTTGTGGGGTGAGGTGGAATCTCAGTATTGTTTTCATCTGCATCTCCCAAATGACCAGTGATTTGGAACATTTTTTCATATATTTACTTGATGCTTTTACTTTTTTATCCAGGAGATTAAAAATTCTATTGAAAGTTTTCACAGCAGGATAAATGAATGTGAGGATAGTATTTCAGATATATAAGATAGGACTGCAGTCAGTAACAGGGAAAAGAGAGGTCTCTCAAAATCAGTATGGGGTCATGAGAAATTGATCCAACAACTCCTAGATGATGCAAAGAAGAACATAAGACTAATAGAAATCCATAAAGTAGCAGGAGAAAATACAAATGACTTAAAAAAGCTGTTCACAGAATTAATGAAACAAAACTTCCCACACAGAGTGGAAGAATTTGTTGTACACATAAGTAGGGCATATAGGACTCCAACTAGCCATGATATAAAAAAATCTACAACTAGACATATAATAATCAAGATTCCAGAAATCCAAGAGAAGAAAATAATACTACAAGCAGTAAGAGAAAAGAAACAAGAAACTAAAAGGAGAGGGGGAAAATTTTTAAAAAGTCAACAAAAGAACAATGACATGACAGCAACAAGTCAGTACATATCAGTTATAACCATCAATGTCAATAGCCTCAATTCACCAATCAAGAGAAATACACTGGCAGAATGGATTAAGAAGCAAAATTGAACAATATGTTGTATACAAGAAGCACACCTAGTGCATAAAGAAGCCCATAGACTAAAAGTGTAAGGATTGAAAACAGTTCTACATGGGACAGAAGCCCAGAATCTGAAGTATTTCAAGGATAATATTTTCCTTAAAATGTGTGTATATGTACAATTGCCAGATATGATGGCTCTTGCCTGTAATACCACCACTCAGGAGGCTGAGGCAGGAGAGCTCTGTTAGTTTGAGTCCAGTCTGTGATACATAGTGAGTTCCAGGTCAGTCTCAACTACGGAGTGAGACCCTGACTCATAAAAACAACAACAAAAAATAATGTGTATATGTATAATATTTATTTTTACTGATTACAGTTTATCAGGTAAATGATTAGGAGCCTGATGTATAGGTGCTAAGAAAATAGACCTGATTCATGATGCACGGAACTTATAATCCAATGTAAAAATAAATAGAAGTAAGTAAGCATAGAGATAAATATATTACTACAATCCCATACTCTCACTATGTGAAACTGACAACATTATAAAATATAAAGCATAAGAAGTTATTTCAATAGAATAATCTCAAAAGGTTTTCCTTGGAGAAAAAAACTGAAGGATTAGAACATATCAAAAACTAACTATGAGATATGGAAGAGCCAAGGTATTACAATAAAATAAAATAGTATGCAAATGACTAGCAACATAAAGAATGTCAGATAGAAAAATTAAATGGAGCCTAATGTGAAAATCTTGTAAACCATAGTATTAAAGAAAATGAAGCACATTAAGTAAATTCAACCTTTTAAGATGTTTTTTGTATAGTAATATAGTTATTATTTACAGAATAATTTGCATTTTACATACTGGAAGACTTTTGAAGAATCATATACCTATACAGAATATTGTGTATGATAGGTTTTTACATGGTTCCTTCTACTGTAAAAAAAAATTTTTTTGGAGAATTAGTATTGGAAGATGACACAAGATCAGGAAATGTCCCATGATCATAAGATAATGAAAGGACTTCTATGTCAACAAAGAAAGAAGAAATATTTATATATTCTTATTAAACAATGGACTTAGAAATAGAAGATGAGAGGGACAACACAAATAAGAGCAATGCTTTGTAACCTATGACTGAGAGCTCCATTTAAAAATATTGGAAAAGTTAGGAAAAGACAAAATATATGCTTCAAGTATATTGGATTTTTAATTTTCTCTTATAAAGATACCATTACCTACTTAAACACTTAGAGGACAGGCTTGGGAGTTAGAAGCATACTCCACATAAGTTAAAGACATTGCCAAAGACTGTATGGAGCAATTGACATCAAAGTAAAAATATACATTGAGTACAGTGATTGGCCCTCCTTTTTTGTTTGAATTTTTTTCAAATTTTTATTAGTGCATATTTGAAGAACATAATGATTGTATTTCTTCTGGGGAGCTGGTATATGCATATGACACAATTTAAGTGATTTTATCACCATTCTCCTCCCATTACCTTCCTCCCTCCATCTCTATATGTTTTTAATACTAATAAACTAATATATATATATATATATATACACACACACACATATATATATACACACATTATACATTATATACATATACATTTTAGTTTACTACACACACACACACACACACATGTATTCATCTGTTGCAGTCACACAAGAAGTTCTATAAAGTAACTGCATTCCATTGGGCTTGATAATGTGATAGTGATTAGAATCTGTATAGGGTTACTATGACAGTATGAAGTACAAATCAGTGTCAGAACTTGGATGAGTAAAGAATGGGCAGTTTGTTCCAATGAATCATATTTATCAGGAAGAGTATTTCCGGGTAATGAATAGTTTGAATTAAATGAGGTGTAGAGTGTTGCCAGTTGAAAATATTAAATGTAGCTACTTATACATTTTATTTTTTATTTTATGGAAAAGTAAAGCACAACTTTCAAACAAAATAATGAAATAATAGCAATAAGTAATTTTAAGATAGTGATTCTAATTATGAATGATAGTAATAAGTCATAAGCTGGACAAGCAAAACTAGAAAGCAAAGACATCTGAAAGAGGTTAGAAATAGAGGAAAGATCATGATAATGTTAAATAATTGTGAACAGGTCCTGCAGGAGTGCACCTGCATGGCAGTAAATTGTGGTAAGAAATAAATGGTAGAGACTCCAGAGGTGACAATGTTATGGAGAAGATGTTTCTCCTTGGAAATATCCAAGGGGTCAGTAATGAAAATAGTTAAATTCAAGATTCATTAGTTAATGAAGATACTAAAGTTGAAATTTGGAAAGAGCAGTAATTTATGAGAGAGAAGAGTTGTGTTAATATTCTGTTACCAACTCTAATGAATGAAGAAAATACCAATTAGAGATACATACTTAAATTCCAATTACAATAGTAGATGTATTATAGTAATAGGAAAAGGTACTACACAAATGCTAGCTATGTTTCTTAAAGCATTACAACAGTGAAAATTAACTATTATTATTCAGACTTTACACATGAAAATCCTGAGTGAAGATTGGTAGGGTTAATATTTTTTTTAAAAAACATTAAATGAATAGATTCAGTTTAAGGATTTGAAAATGAATTTACTTATCCTCTACAACATAATTTTACCTGATAAAAAGTCATGCAAACTGATTAAAGAGAAAATAATGTAATCATATTTTAGTTATAGCCTGGCCATAGATTCTTAAACTAAGATTCAGATTTTACTAATACTGAAATGTTAATGGTTTGCCAGTCCCTTTGAGTCTTCTTACATGAGTCTATTCATATGCACTGCTTTTTATGTATTTAATACAGAACATTTTAATAAGTTTCCAGAATTTTGAAAATTAGAAGTTTCTAAGAAGAAGAAAATGTGAATATGGCATTTGTTCTGAGGAATCATTCTAAGACATTTCAGAGTGAGGGACAGTTACACGATTTCAAAGTTAAGTGCAGTGTGAGTTCGGTGAAGAGACTGCAGGGAATCTAGTGCCATTTCTTTTTCTTTGAGCTTGAAGGCCATGCAATCCTGAGAGCACTGGGGAAGAGCAGCTTGAGCCAAGTGACATCCTTATAGAAACCCTCACTAGGATTGGTTTTGGAGGCAGTGGCCATGATGGGTAAAGGAAGATGCACATCGAGGTTCCTCAGTGTCACTAGGACTGATACTTTGTACTGGAAACTTCTTTGTCGTAGGAGGCTGGCCTGTGCTTTTTAGGAGGTTAAATGATTATTTCTAGAATATAGCCTCTGATATTGGGTACTTTCTTCCCACACCTGCTGTAACAATCACAATGTCATATTGCCTGGGTTAATAAAAATCTCCTTAGATGAATACCCTTGATATGGACTAACATAAGATGAATGTTTATGACTATATATAAATATAAATTCATAATGAAAAATTATAAATATTTTGATGATAATGCATTATAATCCTTTAAAAATACAGGTTGAAGAACAAAATCAATGAAGTTTAGATTTGTATGTGAACCATGTTGTAGTACTGTGATGCTTTAAATAGATAATATTTGAACTACCTATTCTATTCAACTTCATAATATTTAGTTTGTTATATGACAGTAATAAGTGCCTCAATTCAAAGGCCTTTTGTTATCCCAGAGCCACTTACACTAAAATGTAAGGGATATTCTCTCCTCATGTTTTAAGAGGTTGCATCAACATCAGAAATACCTCTGTGATTTGGATAAAAAATATATAGACATAAGTTATATTGAAGAGATAAAAAATATAATGTTTACCACTTGCCAGGTATTTTTCCAAGTGCTACATGAATACAAATGCATAAACTCTGCACCAGTTTTCTGATGTGAGATTACTGTATGTCATTTTCAAATGAGGAGCAATCAGAGAATAAAATTAGACTGGTAGAAATAATCAGGGGATGTAATGAAACAAAAATTTAAAAAAAGATAAAGGCAGGGAAAGATGAGAAATTATTATGCATATAATTTTCATAAGACTTATAGTTGTTTGATTTCCTGGTGAAATGATAGCTAACATTATTTTATTTTTTTCAAGTGTTAATTTTTTAGTCAATTGATTAATATTAATGAAAGAATGAACATAATATTTTAGTCAAAAGAGCATCTTTTGATGTATATTCCAAATATTAACAACTATGTTTAAGATAGAATATTTAATTTGATTCAATTTATTAATTACTTCTTCAAAAATATCAGGAAAGATTTGTCTATAAGGTCCAAACAAATGCATGGCAACTTTGGTTATATTATTTAAGAACAAAAACTTATTTCACAAACACCAAGATCATTTCTCTTCTAGGGCAAAATAACTAAGTTTTATCATGTTTTTAGAAATCAAATTATACTATTGTTTACCTCTAAAATAGTTATCTGTGCTACTGAAGGCAAATTTAAAAGAAAAAAACTAATGTCCTGAAAAAACTATGAATATGAATGAAGTCATTGTCATCATTTTAAGTTCCCCTGTTTTCTTAATAGCAAAACTTATAAGGAAATGATGCAAGCAGAAAATTTGTTGAGGTTCCAGATTGAAAAAAAAAAATATATATATATATATATATAATTTACTCAGCAAACAGTCTATAAGTTGGACATTCACAGAGGCACAAGATCATTTACTATCCTTTCAAATCTAGATCTAGATCTACAACTGAGCTATTTTGGGAAGTCAGGCAGGGAAATAATACAGTTCTTGTAAAATCAGGTTCACCCCATTTTCAGTTAAATCTTTTTCAATGCAATATCAACTGGGGAAAACAAAGAAGAGTCAATAAAAATAAATGGAAGAAAATTCCTTTGCAGATGTTGCTATTAAATTTTAAAAGGTTTTATACAATGAAATTATAGATGATAGTAATTGATAAAACTCCTCTAGAATTTTTCATACAAAAGAGAATCAAAATTGTGTGTCTGTGTGTTTGTGTGTGAAATTTGTATGTGTGTGGATGTTAAATTGATTTCATGATTTTTTTTCAATCTGATTAGGTTTGGTTTGATTTAGTTTCTTCTGTGACCGTAGGTATATATTTTAAGCAAAAAGCTCTGTTTTCTTTATTAGGGAATACCATTAAAAAATCATGTTTTCTTAAGTCAGTGATAGGCACAGCAGTATAATTTGTTAAATATTCACTCTCTGTATTCTAGTGAGGTTGAAGATTGTTTTATGTTTCAGTACATGCAAAAATCATATATGCAGGTGTTCCTCATTCATATTGATCACTTTCTTGTTTTGAAGTAATACTGTTTTAATCTACTTTAATAAAATCCCTTGGTCCCAGGGATATATTTTTCAGGGTATTTATGATACTGCTTAAGTGGAATTTCTTTAACTGCTGATCTGTCATCTGACAAGTTAGTGTTACTGAGAGGATTATAGATTAAGGCCTCCTATGGACATAATTCTATTGTTGTTAATATGTTGTAATGAAAAAAGAAAAAATTGTTTCTGTTAACATTTTGTCTAAAATTTTGCTATGAGAAATAGAGAATTTAATGATGTTTATTACTGTTAATTAAAATAAATCTTGTTTTTAGATTACTACTGAAACGTTTTTATTAAATACTATATATTTAATCCTAAAGAAATAGATATCTTAAATCATAGCAAAGGACTGGGCAAACCAATAAACCATAAACCAATCAGCAATAGGTACAAAATTTATCACTAAAAAAAAAAAAGAAACACACACACACACACACACACACAAAACAAATAAAAGCTATTCAATGCCTGAAAATGATCTGGGTCCTAGGTAGGAGGAACAGAGAAAATATGCTGAGAACCTCATATATAAACTATACTGGATACCAGGTTATTTCCCAAATAACAACACTCAAAACACTCTTAAAACTCTAGAAGTCCTTTATAATTTGACTCAAAGAAACTATTAATTATACTTGGGTGGAAGAAAACAAAAAATGTAGTTTGGGAAATAATGGTCTACTCTAACCTAATTAAAGTATGGCTTTTTGTTTGTTTTTACCTAAACATGCACGAACTTAATCATACATTTGTAGGCATTGAACAGGTCATTGTACAGAGTACTAGACCATAGGAAACATCAAGAAGCTGAGATGAATTGAATTTAGGACCTTGTGCTTATGAGGAAGCCATGGCACCACTGAGCTAAATCCCTGGTCCTTATATGTATTTTTGATTAGACAAAACTCTATCAGTATGAACATGAAAAATGATTTAATCCTTTTTGGCAAAAAAAAACGTGTTTAGCAACAGTATAATTTTTCATTACTTTTTGGAAATTTGTTTTGAGGTTTGACGAAATTATTAAGTACTTACTTCAGAGTTTGAACCAAAGTTCTTGATTCCCAAAACAGAATTTGGAATGAGTTGCCTCCTTTTAAATACTGAGGAAAATGACCATCTCCCAACTAATGTTTGCATTCATTTTTGGTGAATCATTTAAACATAGAATAATTATAAGCACACATTAAATAATTTCTGGCAACTGGAACACGAGCAGATTTCATTTTCACTGTATACTTTACAATATGTCCTAAACCACCTGTTTGTTCCCTGACAGTCATTTACCTTTACTGTCTATGGGAATATGAAGAATTACTAACATGAAATTAAGGCTATTTTATTTGCATAAAAATTGCATAAATTTCTTCATATTATTTAGCTTGAAAAGAATCATGTTACAAATACAATGGGTGAGTGTATATGAGAATAAACAGAGGGACTATATTAGATAATAAAAATGATATGTCTACATCTAAATGAGATGCTGATTAGAGTGTAAAAATCATAATCATACCATGATGCTATCAGTGCATTCTTCGAATTTGATTTCAGAATTAAGAAATTTATAATGATACAACAATTATTCCATACTTTAATGAGCTTTTCTTTTACACTTGGATCAGTATTCAAAATAGTTCCACAATGTTTTCTGAGTAGGCAGACAGTGAACTCTCATTAAATTTCATTTTGTTTAAAAATGAAAAGTCAGTCACCCTTAAGTAGACTACATTACATTAGCAGCCGAGATAAAATTTTTGTTTCATTATCTTCTTACCACAATACAGATGATTTTTAAGTACTAGTATTCTCTTGCCTATAATATTTATCCAGCCTTAGAATTTGATGGTTATAGTCTATGAAAAATGTGCAGGCCTTTTCTTTCTTAAAGGCTACATAATTTATATTTTCCCAATTTTACTTTCTACATTAAGTGTTTCCTACATCTTACTAAATTTGTAAAATATTTAACTTCTGTAACACTTCAGTTTCCCAGGAAAGATCAAAATTGAATGCTTTTAAATCATAGCTAATAACTATATATAAATGCATGGCATGAATTTTTATAAACTGAAATATCCTTAAATATGCATATACACACTGAATCAAATTTCTAACTTGCAAACTGCCACTATTTATTTATTATATTTTCCAATTTGTTTATTCCCAAAATGGCCCTATTTGACAGTTTCACCTTTTCACTTTATTGTTACCAGTGTCTCTGGTAAGGACTTGGAATTACGAAGTAGTATAGAAGATATTTCATCTCTAATTGCAGCTTTGTGTTTTCAGGTTAAATAGTTGGCTTATCTTGATTTTATAGTTGAAACATTATTTAGTTTTTTTAAAGCAAACTTCTAGCTATTAGAGCTAATGTACTCATGGGTAATGAGGACAACAAAATGAAAAATGACCAGAGAGTTCAGTGTTATGGCACCTTGTTTATTTTCTTGTAAATTAAAGATGCTCCTACAGCTTTAGCAAAAATGCAAGGTATAGTATACAAATAACCAATAAGAGGAGAGATCAAATAAATTACTCAGTGAACTGTAGCCATCAGAAGTATGTTTACAAATGATGTGTTTTTGCAAAGTGGGGCATTATAAATTATGTGTGGAGTGAAGAATGAGAAATCTCTTTATTATATAATAATGCGTATTTTCCCAACCTCCCCCAAACTAACTATCCTAGTTAGAGGGTCCATGGAACAGCTGTAAAACCTCCATGTTGTCTGCCTCACTACAGCTGTAGAATTATTCGGCTGCTTTTATGGTTCTCTCTCAGCACCTTCATGTCTTTATTTTTGTCCTCTTTTCACTCTTCCCACTGCAACATCTCAACAGGCCCCACAACAATATTTGTTCATTTTAGTGCTGTAGCTGCCTACGGCTGTAACTGAAGATTCCAGCTGAGCTAAACAGGATATTTGTGCTTTGCTAAAGTATAATGTGCTTTCACTAGGTTTGCAGTTTTTTGCTATTATAGTATTTTTTCAAGATTCTATCACCTTTATAGCCTGTCTATATTTTTTCCCACACCACTCATGGATATTCCAAAAAATGTGTACTCTGCATTCTTCTCTGTAGATGTTTATGTGGATTCTATCTCCTGACCCAGGAGCCTTCTCAATGTAAATGCGTCTATGATTGATGGTGATCTCTTCTGATATTTATAGCATATTTGTGAGAACATTGGACAAACAGTGATCTGTGAAGAAAGCCATCTAGGCTTGTTGAGATACTTTGTTTTAGAATTTAATAATGTTGTTAACAGAAAATTATATGTCCACATTAGAAAGATATAAACAAGGCTAATTATTTGCAATATACTCCTTTTATTGAAAAAATACATATTCTACACACATTCTACAAGATTTATTTTGCTGTTTTTTTGCTTTTTTGCTTGATTTTCCCCTACTATTATATACAGCATCAAAAGAAACCATCATATGCTTCTACCCAGAGAGAATTAATTCTCACATTACATATAATATTGGATTGGGGTAACCCTTAATTTAATTTGTAAATTGCTATGTCATACTATTTGCTTCTTTCTTGAAAGAACAACACCAACAACAACACTACAGGAAACATCTGACTGCCACTACGACATGGGTAGAGCTTTGAAGTTATCATTCCTATCCAAACACACACACACACACACACACACACACACACATGCACGCACGAAATGAACAACTGAAAAATCAACTCTTAGCTCTGTCAGATCAGAGAAATGAGGTAACAGGAACAAACCAGAGCTCTCAAAATGAAGAGACAAATAGGTGGATAAAGAGAATCTCAGCCAACCTGAGAAGGGCAAAAGTAAAAAAGTCCCCTGGGAACTAATATCATGGTAGAAAAATCTATACTGTAATTGATAAGTTATAGAAAATTCACTGTGGACAAGTTTGAAAGTTAAAAACTCCAGGGAAGGCCATTTTGGGGGGCAAAGGCACACATTTTCATGAGTTTTACTTAAAAGATTCCAACACGGCACTCAAAGTGAAAAATCATAAAAATCTGGCGCTTCCAGCAGGGAAGTGGAAAAAGTGATATTATAAAATATCTCCAGGTCTGTCTCTTTTTAGCAAGGTCTGTTCTCAAAAAAAACTGTTTCCTGAGCTTAGTGACTGCCATATTATTATTATTAGAGCCTTACTGCCCTGGGGGAAGGGAAGTATTCAGAACTAGTTACCACTAGCCTTCCTATCTCACCCAATGGGGAAAACACAAAACAAAACAAAATGAAACAAAACAAACAGAAATGAGGGGCACGTGTGAAACTCAGGGCACACTGTCATAGGTTTCCAAAGACAGAGATCTAATCAGAGGAATGGAGAATGTTCTTCTACCACACATTACTGCAACTCTTTTAAATCTTCTGTTTAACAGCAGGTGAATATGATGAACAAGAAGCAAATATGATATGTTAAAACATAAATCTTTTTTAAAAAACCCATAGACAACACAAGAGATCAAATATAAACATGCCAGAGTAAAATTAATTAATTAATTAATTAATTTATTTATTTATTTATGGTCCTGGGGATTGAACTTGGGTCCTTGCGCTTGCAAGGCGGGCCACCGAACTGCTGAGGTAAATCTCCGGCCAGAGTAAAATTTAAAATTTTGTCATCTGCAACTGTAGTAAACAGTAACAGACTGTCTTCCCAAACATCAAAGTCTTTGCACCAAAGACTCTTTTCATGAGTTATTTCACCTAATACACTATGTCAAGTTTTCAAAGAAAAAGTATGCATCATAATAATCAACTGAAAGCATGTCTTATAGAAACATAACAAACATCAGACATGTATCATCATATCCATCGCAAAAGTGTTAGATTATCCATGCTGCATTGTTATTTTGGATTTGAAGTAGCAATGTTTAACATACTAAAGTTCTAGTTTTGAAAACTGACAAGCAGGGAGAAAAGGGCTAAAGGTGTAGGGGAAGTGGGAAGGGTAGAAGAAAGGAAATAAAAAAGGAAAAGAAAAAATATGAGAAAATAAAAAACATGGAAACAAAGTCTTTGTAAATAGGAAAGGAGGAGGGGTGAAGGGAGTGCAGGAGTATGGGGAAAAATGAGAACCAAGATCTGTCATGTAAAGGTACAAGATCCCAATGATGAATGTAACTGTTCTGTATACTTACAAAGTACCAATAAATTCAATGAAAAGTAAATTGACAAGCAGTAAAAGGGAATAATGCTCATAGAAATAGAAACACAAAAAACTCACATACACACACACACGCACACACACACACACACACACACACATATATATTTCAGAAAGTAAGACAGTTGCTAATGAATTCAGCAATAGACTGAAAACAGACCAAGAAAAAACAAGTGAACTTTGAAGAAATATCAACAGAAGCTTTCATAACTGAAATATAATAACAAAAATGAAAAACAGAATAAAATTTAACTACTAGAAAGAAAAGACAGAAACAAAGAAAAAAAAAAACAACAAAACACAGTACTGTGAAGCTCAGAGAACAAGAAATATGGCAGATACCAAAAGAGCTATACCTTGAATATCTTTAGTATGATTTTATGGACAGTGAAAAGTAAAATACCAAATGGATTTTAAATGAAATAATCTTAAAACCCTTATTGATAACTTCTCAAGTCTCTCATATTTTTTAGAGAATCATAGTATCTCTACATTGGATATAATAATGAGATATGAAGTATTTATCCCTCAAATCCTAAAATACAGCCAGTGTTTCAAGCCTCTATAGACAACCTTTGCTTGATATGGCAATAACTTCTGCTATTATTTGTCATCAGGTTTTCCATTGTCTATATTTGGGCCATTGTTATTCTTTTTAGAATTACCACACCACATAGTTGTATTATCTGTGATGTAGTTATTAGTAAAGGATCAAATTTCATTAAAAATAAAAGCCGATAATTTATCTTCAGAAATCTGACTGCAGAAAAATATTCTTTATCAAAGAGCTATTCCAAAATTAATAACCAGAAAATACATAGGGATAAAAGTCTAATGAAATAATCTTATAATTTCTACTATTTAATATATTTGTTTAGGAAATGAGAGACACAAGAATGCATACATTCTTACACCAGAAACAAAATAAATGTAGTCATATTTCCTTCAGATTAAGATGGAGGCCATAAATGGTGACTTATTCTATTGTTTTCAGATATTTTAAAACATGAGCAGTGCAAGTGACATGCACATTAAAATGATGCAGTAATTTCTGCATTGGAGAGAAACCTAAATCATTACTGGCTTCTATAATTAGACAGAAATTCATTCTAAAGTGATAGACAAAAATACTTTTCTGTTATTCCTCTCCCTTAATTGTATTAGTGCAATTTACTTACAATTCAGTGGATTTGTATGTGTACTTATTTCTTTATTTTTAAATGAAGAGTCAGTTTATAAAATATAGAAAAATACACAATATAATAACACTTCTTTTTCTCTAACTTTTAAACCTTGCCACAATGCATTTGTTTTGGTAATTTTTGTCTAAAAATGCAATTTTCTACATAGACAATTAATGTTTGAAATCAACTGAAACCTCCTTTCACATTTTATATACATAGAGTTCAGATAACTTTCCATTATATTTATAATTTTAAAAATTAAGTGAAATTAATTAAATGGAAAAATGTGAGCAGTTATGGAATCCTTTTCATTGTGCATCCATTATTTCAATTTAATGTCTGTGAAGTTTTATTAATGACTTGATAAGAAGTGAATATTATATACTTATTTTCAAATAAAAAATTTTCCATGGTGAAAATCATTTTTTATATGAAACTTATTGAGACGAAGTACAGGTAGCCTCCCCAATTTTCTTTAATAAAGGAACATTTAACTGCAAATAAAAACCTGAGTTGAAATAATTGCAAGTACCATTTAATATATATCATGTTGGAAATTTCAGAATTATATCAGAAATACTTATTCAATTGCTGATGTAAAACAAGTGTTCCTGGGTTCAGTTTCAATTTTTCCTGTTGGAGAAACAGTAAATTCAATACACATCAAAATTTAAATATCATACTTTATATTGTTCTATCCAATTCACCTATGTAATTTCTGTTCCCTCTAAACTTTTAAACTTTAAAAAAGATCTTACAACTATTTGTAACAACCATAATACATCTTTTGTAGGAGAATAAACGACAAGTTTCTATGTTGGTTTTAACAAAGAAAATCAGTTAATTAAGAAAATCAAATACCTAAATTTGTTTGGGTATTACATTGTCATTTATTCAGCTAAAATTATATTAAAAAATCTTAATTTCATAATAATACACAGCTGAAAGAGGTAACCAGGCAAAATTTTGCTTGGAAGTAAACATTATATTTTTAAAAAACCTTTCATTGTTCAGATAGGTCCACTTTTAGATCTCTGTAAGATCTTTTTACGCTATATTAACTAAACAGACAAGGAAGATTATTACACATTGTTTACAAACAGAAGAGACTGTTTCTGTAAACCAAGCAATAAACAACACAGGACATTACTATGGAAGAATATGAAAAAACAAGAAAAACAGAGCAATACAAAACAAGGTCTGTCCAAACTTTTCATTAATAATTGAAACATGAGTTCATATGTGAAGTGCTTTGTAAGTAATAAGCATCAGGCATAAATATTTAACAGTTTGCTTATAAAATGTGTCCTAAATTATGTCTAAATGTTAACAAGGATGTCTTATACTTGATGGAACAATGAAGGACATAAATATTTCAAAGCAGCAAGTATGACAGGTGGAAGCTAGGAAAACACAAGGCAGTTTCCACATTCATCTAACACTTCAATCTTTAGATATGTGCCTTTTAAGTTTAATAGGAACAAAGTGTTTCTCCATCAAAGCCAATGTGTGCATCAGTTACATCAAAGCTATGCTGAGATCTCTTTAAAGTACATTTATCCAACAAATAATGCATACAAAGTGCTGTGTCTTAGTGGTGTAAAGGGAATTGACTAATGGGGCAACTTATTTGAAGAAAGAGATCCTTAATACCCAAAGCATTCTATTTTATTTCTTGATCCAGGTCCCTGCAAGGACACATGTAGATCATGGACAATTCTCAAGGCTGTATCCCCCACGACCACCACACACACATACACATTGAGAAACAAACCGATATTACACAAATACTTAAACATAGCAGAAAATTTGTTGAGACTTTGATTTATCTTTAACTCAATATGCTGCAAAACAAAATATTAGGTAAGATTTTGAACATGATATAATTCATTCAATGTTTTCTATCTTTTCTAAGAGCAAAGAATTTATTAAAACAGATGATCAAGTTAAAGCAAAATTATAAGATTATTTAAAGAATGAGGCTATGTAGAGACAAGATGAAGACAAAAATTGATATTTCTCCATAGTTGAGCTATGTACATATTTCAAAGACTTAGATAATCCACTTAGATTTTCCTCAAATAATATTATTCTCAACAGAGTAGTAAAAAGGAAAGGTCATCATTAAATTCAATTTCAACAAAAAAATATTTGGCAACATAAAACACAAAAAGCTAGATGAAAATTGAAATTATGTGATTAATCAATATTCAAAAACCTTAAAGTAGAAGTATTTCTACTAATGTGAATATTTGCATTGCTTATTCTCTACACAGAAGAGAATGTTTTTTATTATAGTTAATGAATTTTATCAGGCTATTTTTGATTTTTGTTTTACTTTGTTATACATGATAATATTAATGCTGCATTTTACTTTATTACTATTTTATTTCTTGTTCTCATATTATAATTTATCTGAACTACTCCTTCAAAGAAAATCAGTAAATTTTTCCATCTCTATTAATGTTCCCTCAGAACAGTGTTTCTCTATCCTAAATCTTTTAAGTACCTGTAACGACACTGATCACTATTTTAGGTCTCTTCTGCATTCATCATTGATTTATTTCTTCACTCACAGTTTAATAATTCAAATATCTTACTGTGAGTTATACAGATTTCCAAATCTTATTTAAACTTTGACCTAGCATTTGCAATAGACATGCCCTAGTACTACACATTTATTTCTGATAAAATCAAACAGTAATTTCCAACATATAAAACCAGCTCCCAATTTCATGTAATATTACTATTGTAGAAAATTAATGTATTCAAATTCATATATATATATATATATATATATATTTGTAATGATTAATTGGATGATTCAGTTCTTGCTATTGCTTTAAAAACTAGTAAATTCTTGTTTATTTTATAGATATTTGTGTTATGTACATTTTTCTTGCTAATTATTTTTCAAATCTTTTCACTTATGTATGTCACCATTGCTACTATTATGGTCTGAGGTGTCATCATCTCTCTTTCAGATTTCTGAACCAATACCTCTTGTCTTTCTTGCTCCATGTAACTACATTTAAAAATTTTATCTCAAATAAACATTTTCATCCTTAGGGAAAATCCATTTATGGGAGAGAGGACTTTGCAAATTTGTTATTTTGTTTTTAATCCATATAATCTTACTATAAGAAACTATTACATATATTTTCCAACTTTTATAGATAGCATTTCCAATAACATCTAAGTATTGCATGCCAACAACTAGCTTTATGTATTGCTTTAGAAGATGAAAGACTAATCTTTTTTCATTTGAGAGAAATGACAATTGCTTTAAATTTTCATTTTACCTGGCATTTTTATTGCACCTGTTTTAAAATACAGTCTTTGATTTAAGCACAGCGATGATGAAAATAAGAAGTATTTTTGTAAGGAAAGGAAGAATTGTATTGGTGTTGGCACCATTGTAAAAAAACAGGCAAGGAGCCAAATAATTCACTATTTGTGTTGCCAGGTAATTGCTTGGAAACCAAATGTTCTGTAGTTGTGTTAAGTAGCCAGGTGTTGTACTGGGAGTCTTTGTTACCATTTACTATAAATTTTCTATGAAAGTAACCTCTTGTTTAAAAGGACAATGAAAACAAAAAAATCCATGTTACAGTTTTATAGTAAAAATTGTTATAAATATACTAAAGTTTTTAATGGAAAAACAAAAGAAAAACACCAATATTAACATATAAAAAATATCCTGGATATTTTATACTCAGAATACTTGCATTTAAGAAATGTTTTATTTATTTATAAAATATAACAATAACTATAGTGCATATAATAATATATATGTAATATTTTTTACAGATTAAACAGGAACTTGTTATGAGCAAATTATTATATACTGTTTTTCTATCCCCAAGCTCTTATACAGTACCAGAAACTATGCAATAAATATAAAAATATTATTGATTGGAAATAATTTGATCATATATAATTGAATAAAATGTATTAAAATCATGCAGGGGATGGTGGCACACTCCTGAAATCCCAACCCTATGGAAGGTGGAGGATCACAATTTTGAGCCCTGCCTGGGCAATTTCATAAGATTCTGTCAAAAAATTAAAAATAGGGACACGGATTTAGGTCAATGGTTATGCTGCCTGCCTTGAAAGCCCAGGACCCAAATTCAAACTTCAGTACCCCCCAAAAAACTTAAAAATAGCATTGGTAGTTGTACAGATCCTGGGTAGCAGTGGTGTGGTCCAGATCTGCACAGCTGAATGCAGACCCTAGCTAGGGATCTTCTCCAACCCCAGAAGCTTGGGAAAATCTGCCCAGCCAAGGCCCACCTGGGAAAGAACTACAGAGATGCACAAGCTTCATTGAGAGAATGGTCCCATAACATTGGTTATTTGAACCCATGCATTAGTGCACTGTTGAGCAGCAGAGAAAATGCCTCTGTGTGGCTGGCTGAATATTGAAGAACACTGGGTGAGCAAAAAGTTGTCTCAATAAAGTGACAGCAGGCTGCCTCTTTTGAAATGAAAAGATATGGAAACAAGTCCCAAAACCAGACTTCCAGATCACCTAAGGCAACCCAAAAGGGAAATGAGATGGAATAATGTGATACTCAAAACCTGGACTCCCTGAACTGGCAATAAAAGAGGATCTAGAAGAAATGAAGTCAGAAATAATCTCTCAGATAACAGCAGAGATTGTACACATAGTGCAAGATATGATTAATAAATCTAAAATGGACAGATAAAAAAATGGAGTTCAGGAACATAATGTAATCCATAGAAGAGATGCAAGCATATTTCCAGAAGATTATATACTCCACTGAAAGTCTACAAAGCAGAAAGAGGCAATGTGAAGATAGAATTTCAGATATATGATAGGATTGCAATTAGTGACAAGGAAAGGAAAGATTTCTTAAAACTACTGAGGGACCAAGAGAAATCTATTCAATAGCTGCTAAGTGTATATATATATATATAATTTGAATTTTTGGAAACTTTATCTCTGCTGTCAACTTTGGAAAAAGTTATCCAAATTTACTGTGTTGAGTTGGCATTGTATAGAAATTAACAGCCATATTGGTCTAGAAATGTTAATTTTTTTTCCATTTGTACAGGGGTAATGCACTGCATTAAATATTAAGGTCATATCTACATGGGTTTGATTGCAGAAATTAATAAAATATTTTCTAATTAATGAAAAAAATATAAAACTACAAGAACAAGAAGCAATTTAAATATGTTCAGGAATCATTTTCATCTTCAGATTAAGGATTATTTTAATTTTACATCATTGCCTTTTCTCTCTTACTTTCCTTTTTTAGTTTTATTTTCGGATTCCCTATTTTTAATGTGCATACAGAGATTTCTTTAATTGAAATACTGAATAGATTCTCTGGTGTGAAAAACTATAATAGTACACAAGATTCTAATATATGAAATAGAAAGTAAAGGGCTAAAGGTGTAGCGAAAGTGGGAAGGTTGGGGGAAAGGTAATAAGGGAGAGGAAATAAATATGAGAAGTTTAAAAAATGGAAATAAAGTGTTTGTAAATGGGGAGGGGAGGAGGGGTGAAGGGAGGGCAGGAACAAGGGAGAAAAATGAGAATCAAGACTTATCATGCAAAGGTACAGGATCCCAATAATGAATGTAACTGTATTGTATATCTAGATTGTACCAATAGACTCAATAAAAAGAAAAAAATAAATAAAAGAAGAATAAAATAAGACTGATTGGAGTAAAGGAAGAAACAGGAAAAAGTACAGACCACATTAAAAAAAACTGTTCACAGAAGTAATGTTAAAAAATCTTCCAAGGTAGGGGAAAACATTTTGACATACAGATAAGTGTGGCATATAGGACTCCAACTAACCATGGTAAAAAAAATGATAAATCTACACATAGGCATATAACTGTAAAGATTCTAAAAACCCAACAGAAGAACAAAATTCTACAAGCAGTCAGAGAAAAGAAACAAATCACATACAAAGGAAAGACTATCAGAATCACAGCAGACTTCTCAACAGAAACCCTCAAGGAGAAAAGAGCTTGGAATGATGTATTTCAAGCCCTAACAGCAAACAGCCTCCAACCCAGATTAAGGTACCCTGCAAAACTATCTTTCAAAATTGATGGAGAAATAAGTTACTTTCATGACAAAGAACACATTACGAACTTCATGAATACCAAAACAGCACTTCAAAAAATTTTAAATAATATCCTAGGAAATCACAAAAAGGATCACAACCAAAAGAAGCCCAGTAGAATGAATCCATCAGGCATGACAAGAAATTAAATGCAAAGAGGGTGAATCCAACAAGAAGAAAAAGTTATGATAAGGATAAGTCAATACATATCAGTTATAACCATCAGTGTAAATGGTTGCAATTCAACAATCAAAAGAAATAGACTGATTGTATGAGTCAAGAAGCAAGATCAAACAACATGCTGCATAAAAGAAACACACTTAATTGAAAAGGAACCTCATAGACTGAAAATTGAAGGGTGTAAAACAGTACTCCACCATGACATGAACCCCACAAAACAGAAGTAGTTATCTTCTTTGCAGGTCAAGTGGGTTTCAAACAAACACTGACTAAGAGGGACAAAGAAGGACACCACATACTTGTAAAGGGAAAAGAATCCAAGAGAAAGTGATGAAAATCATTAAGATATATGCACTAAACACCAGTGAGCCCAACTATATAAAATAAATACTAACAGACATGAACAATCATATGTGCTAATACAATAGTAGTGAAGGACCTCAATAACCCACTGTCACATATAGATAAACCAGAAAAAAAAACACAGTGAAATACTAGAACTCAATCAAACTCTGAACAAAAGAAGTTAATGCATGTTTACAGTGTTCCAACCTACAAACTCAGAATACACTTTATTTTCAGCTGCACATGGTTTGTTCTCCAAAATAGACCACATACTCAAGCATAGAACATGTTTAAGAAAGTGCAAAGAAATTGAAGTGATCTCCTGTATAGTATCAGACCACAGTGTGATGAAATTGGAGATGAATAGCAAAAGAAACATGAAGAATTTCATAAACATATGGAAATTGAACAACACACTTCTGAATAAACAATGGGCCACAAAAGGAATTAAAGAAGAAATCAGACAGTTCATACAGTTAAGTGATAATTAAAGTAAGACATAAAGGAATCTATGGGACACAATGAAAGCAGTCTTAAGAGGGAAATTAATAGCAGTGAATACTCATATTAGGAAAACAGAACAAGCTCAACTACACAACATGATGCTGAACCTCAAACTTCTAGAAAAAGAAGTGCAGAACAAATCCAAAGCTTGTACAAGGAAGAAAATTATAAAGATCTGGCCAGAAATCCATGCAATGGAAACTAAGAGAACAGTATAAAAAATAAATGAAGCCAAGAGTTGGTACCTTGAAAGAATAAACAAAACAGACAAACCCCTTAGCCAACCTTATCTTTAAAAAGGAAAAAAAAAGGCTAATCCATACAATTAGTAATGAAAAGTTTGAAATTACAACAGATCCAGCAGAAATCCAGAGGATCATCAATACCTTTTTTGAGAACCTATATGCCAACAAGATGGAAAATACAAGAGAAATGGACAGATTCCTATAAACACATGAATTTAAAAAGTTGAATGAAGATGCCATAAAAATTTAAAATGGCAAAATATCAATGAAATTGAAAATGTAATTAAAAACTAACCAACTAAGAAAAACCCTCATCCTGATGGTTTCATTGTTGAATTTCAATAAGACATTTGTAGAGGAAATATGGCCACTACTGTTTAAAATCCTCAATGCTTTTTTAATTTTTATTAAGTTTATTGGTACAATCTAGGTATACAATACAGTTACATTCATAATTGGGATCCTGTACCTTTACATGACAGGTCTTGATTCTCATTTTTCCCCTTGTTGGTGCTCTCCCTTCATCCCCTCCTCCTCTCCCCATTTACAAACACTTTATTTCCATTTTTTTCAGTTCCTCATATTTTTTCCTTTCTCTTATTACCTTTTCCCCACCATTCCCACTTTCCCTACACCTTTAGCCCTTTACTTTCTATTTCACATTATTAATTTTCTCATTAGGATCCTGTGTACTATTATAGTTTTTCACACCAGAGAAACTATTCAGTATTTCAATTAAATAAATCTCTATGAACATTAAAAATAGGGAATCCTAAAATAAAACTAAAAAGGAAAGTAAAAGAGAAAAGGCAATGATTTAACATTAAAATAATCCTTAATTCTGGAGATGAAAATGATCCCTGAACATATTTAAATTGCTTCTTGTTCTTGTAGTCTTATCTTATTCTTTTTTTCATTATTTAGAGAATGCTTTATTAGTTTCTTTAATCAAACCCAAGTAGATATGACCTTACATATTTAGTACAATGTGTTACCCCTGTACACATAGAAAATAAAAATAAAAATAAAAAAATTAACATTTCTAGACCAATATGGCTGTCCATTTCTGTACAATGCCAACTCAACATAGTAAATGGGGATAACTTTTTCCAAAGTTGACAGCACCTTTAAAGTTTCCCAAAATTCAATTTATATATATGTAAATGAATTTTAAAGGGAAGCAATACTCCTGAATTAATTTCTGGAAACAAGGATCACCTTCAACCCTGAAGTAGAGAAAGACCTAAGCAAAAAAGAAAACCAAAGGACAATCTCACTAATTAATATAAATGCAAAAATCCCTAATAAGATACTAGCAAATAGAACACAGAATATCATCAAGAGGATCATATACCCTCACCAAGTGGAATTCACCCCAGGAATGTAGGCATGTCTCTTTTTCTTTCTTTCCTTTTTAAAGACTGGGAAATTTAACTGAGTGGAAGAAATGTTTTGTCTAAAAGAGACTGAAGGGGAACTGGAAAGTGGGCTGCCCAAGGTATGTTTCAACACATGCAAATCAATAAATGTAACACAGGCAGGCAAGTGAAGAGACCCCTCCGGGGTCCTTGGGTCCTTACTGGGTCTGGTGGCGCACAGTCAGGGAGGTCGCGCACCTGCCGGATGATCTCAGCAAAAGCCATTTTAGGCAACAGACACATGGCACCAGGTATAACAACTCCCAATTTGAAACTATACTACAAAGATACTGTGATAAAAACAGCATGGTACTGGCAACAAAATAGGGCTGAGGATCAGTGGAAGAGACTGGAAGACACAGAAAAAAATCCAGATGCACTCAGCTACCTCATCTTTGACAAAGGAGCTAACCATCCACAGTGGAGCAAAGATAGCCTCTTTAATAAATGGTGTTGGAAAAACTGGATGACAACCATCCACAGATTAAAATTAGACCCTTATCTTTCGCCATGCACTAAATTAAAATCCAAATGGATTAAAGATCTAAATATTAAAACATAAACATTAAACTTGCTGGAAGGTAAGTTAGGCAGAACTCTGAAAGACATTGGTATAGGAAAAGATTTCATGAACAAATCCTCAGTAGCATGGGGACTAGCAGATAGAATAAAAAACTGGGATCTCATCTTAATGAAAAGCTTCTGTACTTCAGAAGAAACCATCAGCAGAACTAAGAGACAATCTACAATGTGGGAAAAAATTTTACCAGCTGTTCCTCAGACAAAGGATTATTATCAAGGATATATAAAGAACTCAAAACAATCAGCCCCCCAAATATAAAGACCAAATTCAAAAATGGGCATCTGAAATGAACAGACATTTCTCAGACAAAGAAGTAAAAGCAGCAAGTAAATATATGAGAAAACGTTCCACATCACTGATCATTCGAGAGATGCAGAT
Source organism: Fukomys damarensis (assembly GCF_012274545.1). Lineage (NCBI taxonomy): Eukaryota > Metazoa > Chordata > Mammalia > Rodentia > Bathyergidae > Fukomys > Fukomys damarensis. The sequence continues at coordinate 2,020,464 of NW_022900918.1, forward strand.
GAAAACAACACTGAGATTCCACCTCACCCCACAAAGAATGCCTGCTATCAAGAAATCACACAATAACAAATGTTGGCGGGGTTGTGGGGAGAAAGGAACCCTTCTCCATTGTTGGTGAGAGTGCAGACTGGTGCAACCACTATGGAAA
>NW_022900918.1:2020871-2027514 GCF_012274545.1 Fukomys damarensis
TGAGAAAATAGAAAATAGATTCATTCATAGGAAAATGGATACATATTGAAGATATACTCCTAAGTGAAATAAATAAGTTGCACATGTGTAAATACTGAATAGTTTCCCTGGTGTGAGTAATCTGCAATAATACAGAAGATCCTAATAAGATTACTGACATTTAGAAATGGAAAGAAAGGAGCTAAAGGTGTAGGGAAGGTAGGATGGGTATGGGAAGGGTAATAAGGGAAAAGAAGAAAAATGTGAGATAATGAAAAGATGAAAATAAAGTTTTTGTAAATGGGGAGGGGAGGAGGGGGTGAAGGGAGGGCAGGGGTAAGGAGAAAAAATGAGAATCAAGACTTGTCATGTAGAGGTACAAAATCCCAACAATGAATGTAACTGTACTGTATCCCTAAAATGTACCAATAAACTCAATTAAAGCTGAAAAAAATAAATGTAACACAATATATTAATAGAGCCTAAGACAAAAACCATATGATCATCTCAATAGATGCAGAAAAATTATTTGAAATGATCCAACACATGTTTGTGATTAAAAATTCTCCAAAAATGGAAAAATGGAATAAATACCTTAATCTGATTATAGCCATCTGTCAAAAACGAACAACCAATATGATCCTAAATGGTTAAAAACTTAAATCCTTCACACTAAAATCAGGAACAAGACAAGGATGTCTACTATCACCACTCCTGTTCAATATGGTCTTGGAAATATTATACACAGCAATTAGACAGGAGAAAGAAAGAAGGGATAAAGAGAGGAAATGATAAAGAAGTCAAATTGTCATTATTTGCAGATGACATGATACTCTGTATAGATAATCCCAATAACTTCAACAAATGTCTTCTCTACTTAATAACCAAATTCAGTAAAGTAGCAGGATACAAGGTCAAAACACCAAAATCGATAGCTTTTGTGTCTATGAAAAATTAACTCTATGAGAGAAAAATGTGGCAATCAGTTCCTTTCACAATAACATCCCCAAAACGGAAATACTTAGAAATCAACCTAACGAAAGAAACCAAAGACCTCTACTCTGAATATTACAGCACTCTGAATAAAGACATTGAAGGGGATATCACAAAGTGGAAAGATATCCCTTGTTCCTAGCTAGGAAGAATCAACATAGTGAAAATGGCCATACTTCCAAAACTGATATATAGATTCAGTGCAGCCCCAATTGAAATCCCAGCAGCATACTTCACAGTCCTTGAGAAAACAATCCAAAAATTCATTTGGAATAAGAAGAGACTTAGAATAGCAAAAGTAATTTTAGGCAATAACAACATAGGGATAACACAATGCCCAACTTGAAACTATTCTATAAACCTACTGTCATAAAACAACATGGTACTGGCAAGGTAACAGACCTGAGGACCAGTAAAACAGATTAGAAGATGCAGAAACAACTTCAGACACACTCAGCCACCTCATCTTTGACAAAGGAGCCCAACACCCTCACTGGAGGAAAGATAGCCTCTCTAATAAATATTACCAGAAAAACTGGTTTTTAACTTGCCAAATATTAAAACTAGACCTATATCTCTCACCATGCACTAAACTAAAATTAAAATGGATTAAAGATCTAAATATTCAAACAGAAATGCTAAACTGGCCGTAAGGGATGTTAGGTATTGCTCTTGAAGACATTATTTCAGGAAACTATTTTATGATCAAAACCTCAGTTGTCTGAACTCTCAAAATCAACAAGTTGGATCTCTTTTTATTAAAAGCTTCTGGCCTGGTGTGGTGACTCACACCTGTAATCCTAGCACTCAAGAGGTTGAGGCAGGAGGATCGCTGTGAGTTCGAGACCAGCCAGGGCTACCCAGTGAGTTCTCAATTATACAGTGAGACCCTGTTTCAAAAAACCAAACTAAAACAAAACAAAACAAAAACTTCTGCACAGCAAAATAAATGATAAATAGTGTAAAGAGACCACCCACTATTCTGCAAGGATTTACTAGCTGGAATACATAAAGAATTTTAAAAAATCAGACCTCCCCAATTTAAAGACCCAATCTAAATATGGGCAGCTGAAATGAACAGACATTTCTCAGACAAAGGAGAAATAGCAAATAAACATTGAAAAAATGTTTGGCATCACTTGTCATTCCAGAAATGCAAAGCAAAACAACACTGAGGTTCCACCTCACCCCAGAAAGAGTGCTGCTATCATTAAATCAACCCATAACAAATACTAGTGGAGCTGTGAGGAAAGAGGAACACAGCTCCACTCCTGGTGGGAGTGTAGACAGGTGCAATCATGGTGGAAATCAATATGGACATAGCCCAAAGAAGTAGGATAAGAAGTCCCATTTGATCCAGCTATTCTTCTGGGTACATTCCCTAAATAATTAAAACAACTGCACCATAGTGATATATGCACACCCATGTTCATAGCAGTGCAATTTGTGATAGCTAAAACTGGGAGGCAGCCCAGTTGCCCATCAATGAGAGACTGGATAAAGAAAATATATATGTGTATAAATGCCAAAAAAGTTTCTCTTGTGTGAAAAACTGTAGTAGTACACAAGATCCTAATGGGATAATTAACAATGTGAAATAGGAAGAAAAGGGCCAAAGGTGTAGGGAAAGTGGGGAGAGTAGGGGAAACGGAATAAGGGAAAAGGAAAAAAATTAGAAAATGAAAAATGGAAATAAAGTATTTATAAATAGGGAAGGGAGGAGGGGGTGAAGGGAGGTCAGGGACAAGGGGAAAAAATGAGAACAAGACCTGTCATATCAATGTACAGGATTCCAGTAATGAATGTAACTGTACTGTATACCTAGAATGTACCAATACACTCAATAAAAAGGAAAAAAAAACAAACAAGAAAATGTGTATTTTTTAATAAAATGGAATACTACTAAGCCATATAAAATGAGAAATTAGAGACATTAACAGCTAAATGGAAGCACATTGAGATGATACTGTTAAGTGATATAAATAGGACGCACATGCAAATACAGAAGTTTATTGTGAGAAACTGAAAGTGTAAATAAGGACTAAAAGGTACGATAGTTATTGTGAAATGGGAAGAAAAGGCACAAAGGGAAAATGGAAATGGAAGGGGTAGGGAAAAGGAAAGAAGGGAATGGGATTATTATGAGAAAATGAAAAATAATAGAAACAAAGTCTTTGTAAATAGAGAGAGAGGGAGGGGTTGACGGGAGGGCAGAGGAATGGGAAAAATAAGAATCAAGATGGATTATGTAAAGATACAAATTTCAAAAAATGAATGTCATTATATTGTACATGTTAATGGTACCAAAAAAATTAATTAAAAATATATAAAATAAAAAAATAATAAAAAGCAGGCTCGGGTTGCAGCTGAGTGTGAAGTACCTGGATTCAATCCTCAGTACTACAGAAAAAAATTAAAGTAATTAAAAAAAAATTTTTGCAACAGGTTCGTACTATGTAGTCCAGGCTGGCCTCCAACTCATGGCAATCATTCTGCCTCATCCTTCCAATTACTGGAATTGTGCAAGTGCACCACCACCACACTTGGCTTAAAATTGGATTTCTTTTTTGTTTTTATAATTCTATTTTCTGTGAAAGTACATGTCAAGGAAATTTTAGGTAAAGATTATAACTTTTTGATTGCTAAGCAAAGAAGGCATGAATATAAAAAATGGACGGGAGCATGTATTACGATAAAAATTGTCAGGACCAGTTTTTTAGCATGGAAGTTTCTCATCAAACTCAAAATAGATATAACCTTTGGTATGAATAACACACACACACACACACACACACACACACACACACACCCCCTAGTCATTCATACCTGTGAGAAATTGGTATTATTTAACAATCTCTGCTTTACTTAGAATTCCATTTCCCTATCTTCCCTTTTATTTTGTGCACATATTTCACTTACGGTCTCTGAAAATGAGAAAAAGTTGCTACCTACGATACATTAAAAATTATTTTAAATTATAAAAATGCTGAATGACTTCCACTCTTTTAAGATAACATTTTGTTTAAAATATCTTTCACGCAAAAGAATTAAAATCTACTTTGACTTCACATCTATTTAATATGTTAATATTAACCACATTTGGTTGGGTGTGGTGTTAAATATGCATTTATTAAATGACTCATATTCCTTGACATTCCCTTAATAGTTCTTATTTTAAAGGTAGGATTAATTATAAAACTCCATTCACATATATACAACTATATCTTACATAATAACACAGTAGATGTGTGCACAATTCTATTTTTTTAACTTTCATTTCAATGGTATCGCCTTGTTTCTCTTGCCCTCCCAGCAGAGTACATTCTTACTCTGCTGCTCATTCTTCTGCTTCAACCTGAAACATTATTCTTTCTGGAAAATTTTGATGAAATATATTTATTTATAACTAAAGAGGCAAAAGTGGAGCTGAAATGTCCATGACCAACACTCAGATCTCACATGACCAACTATTTGACTTTATGGGTAGCATCCCCACTTTCTTTGAACTCTCTAATATGTGAACTATATATATAAATAGAGTTAATATAAATGAAGAGTAAAGGCCTGATAAATTTAATTTTAATTTTAATTATCCACAATTTAAGTATAATTAGTCACTATCACCAAATGAAAAATAATTTAACACCTGTTGCATATGAGGTGCCTAATGATGGCAAAGTATGCAAAAGACCAGAACTGTACACACCAGTATGAAGCTAATTGTAGTGTATTAATTTAATTATATATCATAAAATTTATGAAATTGTGAAGTAGTATTTGTTACCATCACTTTCATTTCATAGTAGACCTGATTGAAAACTCTGAGTGTATTAATATGCTTGGATTGCCACAAAAGTATACCTTAAACTGGGAGGACTAGAAGGACATTTTAGGCCCCGAATTTTGAAAGGTAGATATCTAAAATCAAGGTTTCAACATGGCCATCCTGCCTCTAAAACCCATAAGGGAATTCCTCCCTTATATCTTTCTATCTTGTGCTGCTTATCTGAAAATTGTTGGTATTTTCTGGTTTACATATGCATCACCCTAATCTTCCATCTGCTTATGTCCCTGATCTTGTGTGTCTTTCAATCAGCTTCTCTTCACATATTTCTGTGGACAAATTTTCTCCTTATACAAGAACATGACTTGAGTCATGCAAATGTGCAAATGTATCTTATTCTACACCAGCGTTAACATAAGTGATACGCTTGGAAAGATTATCCAGTAATTATTGCAAATATAAGAAGAGCAAGTTTTCTCATGATGATCTCTGACACCAACAAATCTGTGTTTAAGTGTCTCATCTGTGACATATTTACCTAGAGGCCCTAGAGATACATTTCATTTTCCTTTTGGTGATTTTCCAGATAGTTGGTTCAAATGAATTGTGCTGAGAGATAAACTTGCACATGATGGCATTATTCCTGGCACCAAAAATCTTCTTATGGCCCTTGTATGCATACTTCTTCACTCAGTAGGCACACAGTATTGCTTCAGGGGCAAAAGATCTATCTTTATTAGTAAAGATAAAAGTTCACTCAGGCATGTTATGCTAATCTTTAATTCTATAAAGATGCAGCACAATATGTTTTATAGGTCATTCTCTCTTGGAACAACAATCAATATCTATAAAAATTTATGCTATAATAATAATAATAATAATAATAATGCAATGATAATAGTCAGGAAACAGTGTATGCCTTTCAAATTCTCTACATAGATACTGTCCCAAAATTTACTTTATTTGTTTATTACTATTCTGTATAATACTACTGGTGTGTTTTTGTTCATGACTCCCAAGCAGGATATTCCCAAATCTGAATCACTGCTCTTTATTCTATGTGCACCAGTTTACAGATATATGTATTTTGACCACTAATCCTGGAGTCATCTTCACTGGTTTAAGAAATGCAAAGTAATCAACAAAACATATTACTGGGTGTGTCTGTGTGGGGTCATAAAAGAGAGATCTTGGCTCCTATCAGTTTCCTTCTGGCACTTTTCCCTTGTTCTGCTTCCTGGCCACATGAAATAAACACCTTCAGTTTGCTGTTCCTTCATATCATAATGTTTCTGTCTCTGAGTCAGCTGATCATGGACAGAAACCTGGAAGCTGTGAGCCAATTTAAACCTCTTCCGTAAGTACTAGGTGTTGTGCATTGTTTCCTAGCAGTTGGAAAACTTACTGATACAGAGAACAGGTACCAGGAAAATAAGGTCATTGCTCTAACTGAAACTGACCCTATGGATGAGAAGTATTTGTAGCTGGTATGGAAAGAGAAGTTTGGAAATGTTTGAGATGGGGACTAGAGAAGCCTTAGAATTCTATAAGCAGAGGAAAATAAATGATTCTTGTCAGAGCTTAGAAAAACAGAATACTAATAGGAATGTGCAGATGGTAAAGACCAGGCTCAGGAGGGTTCAGTTGGAAATGAGTATTACATTAGCATTTTGACTACAGGCCACGTGTGTTACACTTTGTTAGGGAATTTGTCTACATTTTGCCCTTATCTTGAGATTTGCAAGAGATTAAATTTAAGGATAGTGGACTAATTAATCAGGTAAAGGAAATTTCACAATAGTCTAACATTCCACTGCATTGTGTAAGCTGCTGGCTGGTTTTAGCCAGATGTATAGTGAGAGTCAGGGACCAAAAAAAAAAAAAAAA
>NW_022900918.1:2027614-2046066 GCF_012274545.1 Fukomys damarensis
AGGGAAAAAAAAAAAAAAAAAAAAAAATGCACATTAGAAAAATTTCAAATATTTAAAATTTGCCACACGTTTAAATTGGGGTCAAAGCAGATAGGACTGCTAGAGAGATTAGCGTCATTAAAATTAAACCAAGTACTCTGCACAGGCACAAGAAAAAAGACAACTTTAGGGCACTTCAAGAATCACCCACTGCATGCTCCAGGGTGCAAAAGTATACACCTTTCAATTAAAAAGGAGACTCCAGGATCCCTAATCCAGAAGAGCCTCTTGAAGAATGGTTCCTTGTTACTTATTTCACCATGATCACCCATCCCCCAACTCAGAGGCCTCTACACTTCGAGTCATGGTCTAAGGAGGTTGGACAACTGCTTCAGCTGATCTCAGACCCCAACATCTTCCACTTGATATTGTTTTTGCCAGCATGCAGAATGAAAGAGTTGTGGCAATTGGAAGGCTTTGATCCAGATTTCAAAGGAAGTTTTATGTAGCCAGCAAAGGAGTATGTGCAGCACTGAGAATAAAATCAAAGATGCAGTGGAAACCTCAAGAAGCAGGGGATTCCAGGAACATGGATTGTCTGCCAAAGCTGAGAGTCATGAAAGAGTCAAGAGAAAGGATGTGTTCGCTAAAACTGGAAAAACCACTGGAATGAGACCACTCAAGTTCTTTGAAACACACCATGTCCCCTGATACATAGCTACAGGACTTAATGATTTCCCCGCTGGGATTTGATCTGGATTTGGTTTGTTTCATTAATGTTTCCCTATTCCTTTCTTTTTGAATGGAACTGTTTACTGTGTACCACTGTACCTTGAGATTATATAACTTGTTTTGGATTTTTATAGGCTTTCACATCTAAAAAATTGCTGTAAGTATTGGGTGAGATTTTTTGAAAAATGCTGACACTTGAAAGAAAAGATTAATTCCATTTTCAATTGTGTAAGGATATTTGTTTTCTCTTAGCTGGAATTATGAAATTGATATTTCTAAATATTGGATGTTTTTGGATGTGAAGTTAACAAGTGGCAGAATGTGATCATTAGTCTCTATATGCCAACTTCATTGGATTAAGAAACACCCACTAGATTAATAAAGTATACCTCTGGGCATGTCAGGCGGGGTGTTGTAGTCACAGCATTGGTACTACAAATGGTCTCTCTGACAGTAGTTCCTCTCTCACACTGTTGTCTTGCTGTACTTCAAAGCAAGTCCGCTCTGCCATGCTCTTTTTCCATGATATTTCTGCCTTGGACCCAAAAGACTATGAACTGATTTCCTGAAACCATTAGCCAAATTAAACTTCATCTCAGAGATGTGAATATCAGATGTTGTGTCTAAGTTGTAGGAAAGATAAGACATATGTGAAACCTAACAATTCAAAATATTAAAGGTTTTCAAAGTTTTCCTAAGAGAGTGTCAAATAACTATCAAAGTTTAAAATTTGACTTTTTACCATCATGTCAATAAATTTTGTTTAATAAACGCTCCCTCATTGTTTCAACTACAGTTCCAGACATCCCCTAGAATAATATGTACTACTATTTTTCTATTATTAACAATTCTACTATTCTTGGGAACCTTAATAGCAAATGAATATCAGACACTTGGGAGGCTCAGATTCTATATGAAGATACATATTTAAAAATTTCCTAATGAAAATATCCACTTTTTCTGAATAGTTTTATTGACAAAATAATATTTTTCAATTCATATTATTATTAGTGAAATGAAACATGTAAATTAAATGTTTCTTAGAGGTTCCATGTATATATTATAGTAGGGCATTTTATAGCTTTGAATATTTTATGTCTAATCAATCTATAGGTTATACAAAGCATATGAAGAGTAATTATTTCACTATAGTTAATTTCCACTTAGGATGAATTTTCAATAGCCAATGTCACCTTCATTTTTTATCACTAAAGGTAAGAATTTGAACTTTAATCTTCATAAAATTATTCTTAAGATCCTTGATAAACACACAGAAATTTTAGAAAAGGATTAAAAACAACTTCTTTTTTACTGTTGGATTCTTTAATCTTCCAAACCGCTGAGCTAAATCCCTGGCCTGATTTTTTAATTTTTTTATGATGTATAAAATCATAAAATCTTTATATATAAATGCAATACTGTGTGATGTTTTGAAACATCCATACATTGTGTAGTGTTTAATTCAGGCTAAATGTAGATAGCTTATTAAATATTTATATTTTTGTTATGGTGAAAACATTTAAGGCTGAGGATTGAGCTCAGTGGTTCTGGTGCCTGCCTTGCAAGCACAAGGATCCGAGTTTAATCCCCAGTACTTAAAAAAAAAACTTTTTTAGTTCTTCATGTCACCATGAAAAGGGCTACTGAAGTAATAATTTGTAAGTAATATAGATAATATCAGTGTACTTTGTTTCTTTTATAATTTGGTTGCAAATGATAAAGTAAACATTGGAGTAAGCAATCATACTATAAATTATTATTTAAAGAGTTTAAAAATACCAATTTGATACATTTATTAAAATATTTTACTTTAGACTGAAATACAGTTTATCTTTAATTTGACTTCTATTACATTTAAACTTTACAAAATAAGCTAAATAAAATGATATGTTTTGCTTATATAAATTTATGAATATTTTAAACAAAGTGACTTATCAATTTATTAATGAGCTAATTTACTGTAAATTATTTCAAATGATTAAACAAGCAAATTGCTGAAGAAAACATTGTTACCAAAACTCAAAAAATAGGGTCAAATAAATTGGCAAATAAATCTTACTTATACCATTATATCATAAAGAATGGACTATGAAATAAAATGCAGAGACTCAAAAAAGTTATGAGTTTATTAAAGTGTTACTTTGCTTAAAATTTCAGGTTACCTTTAATATTAAACCTATTATTGCCGGGCCTGGTGGCCCATGCCTGTAATCTCAGCATGCAAAAGGCTGAGGCAGGAGGATCGCTGTGAGCTTAAGGCCAGCCTGGGCTACACAGTGAGTTCCAGGTCAGTCTCAGCTATACAATAAGACTCGGTCTCAAAAACAACAACAACAAAAAGAAAAACTGTATGAACTTCTGTGACATAAGAATAAATTGTGCCAGGGATTCTCAGTAGTGCCACTGCCTGTATCACAAGTGCAAGGTCCTGAGTTCAATCCCTGGTATTCCAAAAATAAATAAATAAAAATAAATAATAAAAATGAATTGAATATATTATTAATTCTAAAGTACATCAATAAAATAAGTACTGTTGGAAACTTTTTGAGTATTGTTAAGCTTATCTGGTCAAATCCAAAAGCACTTCATGTGCTTTGGTGATTTTATTGCAGCCATTTACATTAAAAACCTGTCTATTCTCAAAATTTTGAGTGGAATGTAACCAAAGCATTTATGTTCTATAAATCATCATTTCTTCTTAGAATTCATCTTTACCCTCTCTTTATTTCTATTTCAAATATTCTTGTTTAGTTTCTTCACTCCCTTGCTCCATTCCTTCATAACACCCTCTTTCTGTTCTTTCCTTTTTTCTTTCATTCACAGAATGTATCATTTCTACAATTCATATCTCTTTTCCATACACAAAGACATCAATTCCAATGAGTTTAAAGTGAATCTTTTGTTTGAATAAGTACTGAAAATATGAATATTGCCTTTGTCTGCATATATTTTAAATACTTTTACATATTTATCATTGTTTGGCATACACAAAATGTTGGGAAATCACAGGGATGTCTCATTTACACCATGTCACTACATATAAATAGCCTCCCTCATTACTGATATTTCCTGTAGACTGTTATTACAGTTGAAGTTATCTTGAAACATTATAATCATTCAAAGTCCATAGCTGACATTTTGATATACTCTTCATGTGAAACTTTCTACCAGTTTAGAGAAATGTATAATAATAAGCATCCATTAGTATTCTGTCATAAAGAAGATTTTTATTACTCTAAAAATCCTATAAGTTCCTCATATTCAAATCAAACTACTATTGGCAACCACTGATCTTTTTGTTTCTATCACATGTACTTTCCTCAGAATGTTATATAAGTGAACCCTGGATTTATGAAATCAATTCATTCACAAGGGATGAATTTAACTAAAGTTTGTCAATTGAAGGTTCAGGCTCCTATACACAGCCTTCAAAGTATCTCACCTGTATACAGGCAAATTTCAGTGTCCTTAGACAGACATTGGCCCAGGCTTTCTCAATTAACTCCACACAGGAAAGGATGTTATAATGTTCCTTCCAGAACACTTAAGGGTTAGATCTGTATCTGAGACCATGTTGAAGCACAAGTGGTTGGCATTTGTGTTGTAACTGAAGAATTTGGTCTTAAGTTAAAACTAAAATTCCAGTCATAATGCAAGTCATTCATATGTTAGGTCAGTCATAACTTGAGGGTCCACTGTAGTTGAAATCATAAAAGATGCAGACATTTTATTTATTTTTATATCTCATTGAATTTATTGGTACATTTTAGGTATACAGTACAGTTACATTCATTATTGGGATCTTGTACCTTTGCATGACAGGTCTTGGTTCTCATTTTTTCCCCTTGTCCCTGCCCTCCCTTCACCCCTTCCTCTCCTTGCCATTTACAAACACTTTATTTCCATTTTTTCATTTTCTCATATATTTTCTCTTATTACTTTTCCCCTATTCTTCCCACTTTCCCTACACCTTTAGGCCTTTTCTTCCTAGTTCACAGTGTCAATTATATCATTAGGATCTTATATACTATTATAATTTTTCACACCAGAGAAATTACTCAGTATTTACACATCTGTGACTTATTTATTTCACTTAGGTGTATATCCTCAATATGTATCCATTTTCCTATGAATGAATCTAATTTCTCATTCTGTATGGCTGAGTAGTTTTCCATTTTATAGGACAAAACATTTTCTTTATCCAGTTTCCAACTGATGGGCAAATGGGCTGTTTCCAAGTTTTAGCTCTTACAAACTGTGCCGCTATAAACATAGGTGTGCATATATCATTGTGATATGATTCATTTAATTCTTTTGGAAAGATACCCAGCAGAGGGATAGCTGGGTCAAATGGAACCTCTAATCCCAGCTCTTTGAGGTATCTCCATATTGATTTCCATAGTGGTTGCCCCAGTCTGCACTCTCACCAACAATGGAGAAGGGCTCCTTTATCTCCACAACCCCGCCAAAATTTTTCATGATTGATTTCTTCATAGCAGACATTCTTTGTGGGGTAAGGTGGAATCTCAGTGTTGTTTTCATCTGCATCTCTCAAATGACCAGTGATGTAGAATATTTTTTCATATCTTTACTTGGTGCTTTTACTTCATCTGAAAAATGTCTGTTCATTTCAGATGCTCATTTTTAATTGGGTCTTTATATTGGGGGGGTGTTTGGAGTTCTTTATATATTGTACATAAAAGCCCTTTGTCTGAGGAGCTGCTGGTAAAATGTTTTTCCCACATCATAGATTTTCTTTTAATTCTGTTGATGATTTCTTTTTCAGTGCAGAAGACTTTTAATAAGATGAGATCCCAGCTGTTGAGGCTTTCTGCTAGTTCCCATGCTACTGAGGATTTGTTCATAAAGTCTTTTCCTATTCCAGTGTCTTCAAGAGTTCTTCCTAATTTATCTTCCAACAAGTTTAGTGTTTCTGTTTTAATATTTTGATCTGCAATGCGCTTGGATTTTAATTTAGGGCATGGTGAAAGATAAGGGTCCAGTTTTAATCTTTGGCAGGTTAAAATCCACTTTTTCCAACACCATTTATTAAGGAGGATATCTTGCCTCCAGTGAGGATGGTCAGCACCTTTTCAAAAGATGAGGTAGCTGAGTACATCTGGACTTGTTTTTGTATCTTCCAGTCTGTTCCACTGATCCTCAGGTCTGTTTCTTTGCCAGTACCATGCTGTTTTTATTACAGAGGCTTTGTAGCATAGTTTCAAATTGGGAATTGTTATACCCGCTGCCATGTATCTGTTGCCTAAGATGGCTTTTGCTATTCTAGGTCTCTTCTGGTTCCAAATGAATTTTTGAATTCTTTTTTCTAGTTCTGCAAAATATAGTGTTGGAAATTCAATTGGCATTGCATTGAATCTGTTTGGCAGTTTTGGTAGTATGGCCATTTTCACTGTGTTGATTCTTCCTACCCAGGAGCAGGGGATACCTTTCCATTTTCTTATGTCCTCTTTGATCTCTTTTTTCAGAGTTCTGTAGCTCTCAGTGCAGAGGTCTTTTACTTCTTTCATTAGATTGATTCCTAGGTACTTCATTTTTGGATGCTATTATGAACGGAATTGTTTCCCTAATTTCTCTCTCAGTGAGTCTGTTGTGTTCAAGAATGTTATTTATTTTTGAGCTTTGACCTTTTATCCAGGTGCTCTGATAAAAGTGTCAATTAAATCTAAAAGTTTTTTGGTGGAATTTTTGGGGTCTTCAATATAGAGTATCATATAATCAGCAAATAATGACAGTTTAATTTCTTCCTTTCCTATCTTTATTGATTTATTTTCTTTTCTTGTCTAATTGCTGTGGCTAATGTTTCCCAAACTATATTGAACAGGAGTGGTGATAGTGGGCATTCTTGTCTTGTTCCTGATTTTAACATGAAGGGTTTCAGTTTTTGGCCATTTGATATGATGTCGGCTATTGGTTTTTTATACATAGACTTTATTAAGTTGAGATATTGACCATCTATTCCAATTTATTGCAGGGTTTTTATCATGAATGCTTGTTGAATTTTGTCAAATGCTTTTTCTGCATCTATCAAGAGGATCATATGGACTTTGTCCTTGACTCTGTTAATATAGTGATTTACATTTACTGACTTACATATGTTGAACCATCCTTGCATCCCTGGTATAAATCCGACTTGGTCAGAATGTATGATTTTCTTGATGTTCCTTTGTATTCTGTTTGCTAGTATCTTATTAAGGATTGTTGCATCTATTTTCATTAAGGTGATTGGCCTGTACTTCTCTTTTTTAATTGGGACTTTCCCTGATTTGGGAATCAAAGTGATACTTGTTTCAAAGAATTAGTTTGGCAATATTGCTCCCCTTTCCATTTCACTGAAAAATTTAAAGAGCCAAGGCAGTAGTTCTTCTCTAAATGTTTTGTAAAATTCAACAGTGAATCCATCAGGACCTGGGCTTTTCTTTGTTGGTAAACTTTTAATTACATTTTCAATTACACTGATTGCAATTGAGATATTTAATATGTTTTTATCTCCTTCATTCATCACGGTAATTCATAAGTATCTAGAAATCTGTTCATTTCTTCTGTGTTTTTCATTTTATTAGAGTACCTGTTTTCAAAGTAGGCATTGACTATCCTCTGGATTTCTGTTGGATCTGTTGTGACTTCACCTTTTTCATTCCTAATTGCATGTATATGAGCCTATTCTTTCCTTTTTTTGATAAGGTTAGCTAAGGGTTTATCAATTTTATTTATTCTTTCAAAAAACCAACTCTTCAATTCATTTATTTTTGTATTTTTTTCTTAGTGTCCATTGCCTTGATTTCTATGTAGACATTTTAAATTGGCTTATTTCATATAATAATACAAATCTAAGGCTTATTTTGTGTCTTTTCATGGGTCAGCAGCTTATTTCTTTTGCACTGTGGAATAAATTCCATTATAGGCCTATATCATAATTATTTACTTATGTATCTATTCAGCTACTAAAGGATAACTTTAGCTGCTTCTGTATTTTACCAATTTTGAGTAAATCTTATATAAGCATTGTATACAGGTTTAGGTGAAAGCATAAATTTTCAGCTCCTATGTGGAAATTAAACTATGTGGTATTAAACTTTATCTTTGCTACATATTTGTCATATGTAATGATCACATTCACCAGAAGGAATTTATACTGCATATAATGTATTTTATTTTTTCCTCCATTCTCCTCCTCACTCTTCAACTCCTTCATGACTTTTGGATCTTATAAGAATATGTTCAGATGGTAGAAACTGTCAAAGTATCTTTCAAATTAGCTATAACAGTTTGCATTCTCACCAGCATTGCAGCAAGTGTTCCTACTATGCCATATCCAAGCCAGTATTTGATGCCATTAGTATTGTGTATTTGGAATATTCTAATTGGTTCACAATGTTGTTTTCAATTTCATTCTCTTGATGAAGTGGTATGTGAAGCATTTTATGTTATAATTTTTATCCTTATGTACCATCTATATTTCTTCTTAAGATGTCTGTTAAAATCTCTGACTCATTTATATGAGCAATTCATTCTCATAGTGTCACATTAAGGGTTCTTTCAATATTTTGCATAATATTCTTTATTGGACATATTCTTTATAAATATTTTCCTTATTTGTGGATTGCTGATTTGCATTAAATTGAGTTTTTTCTATTGTTTGTTTCCAGCATTGTGCCTTTGGTTTCATATATAGTAAATCATCACAAACTCAAGGTCATATACCCTCTCCAAAGCTAATTTCTATAGGTTTTACTTTACATTGTATATTTAGACTTGTGGCTCACTTTGTATTAAATATTATGAGTGGTGTAAGACCTTTGAACAGACACTTTCTTTTGTACCTAGATGTCTAATTTTTCCAGCATCATTTGTTGACTTGACAACATTTGCCCCATTGTACTGCCTTAACTTCTTTTGTGAGAAATAAATTGACATAGTCTTCTGGGTCTATTTTTGGAATCCCTATTCTCCATTATTAGTGTTTATGTTCTCTCAGCAAAGCAATTGTTTTTTGATTCTATATATTTTACCAAGAAAAATTTAGTTACAATCAGTGCTTCAACTTCATTCCTTTCTTTCATCATTGAATTAGGTATGCCGGGTTACTTTTCTCTCCATATAAATTTATAATCATTTATTGATATCCCAAAATTACTTGTTGGGATTTTTAAAATTAAGATATAATCGAATTTTTGTATATCAAGTAATCTTGAATATTGAGACTTTCTATTTATGTATATAGAATATTCTTCATTTATTTATTCATAAAGATTGTGATATTTTTCATCAGAGCTTTTTAGAATTACTCAAAGACTTTATTACTGTTTTAGTAGTTTCATTACTTACATATTCTACTTTTGGATGTAGTAAAGCAAAATATACTGTATTTTCATTTAAAATTCTAAGTTTTGTTGCTGACAAATAGGAAACTTTTGGATTTTGTATCTCAACCATATATTCCCAATTTAGGCATAATATAATACTTGTTGTGTGTGATTTTTAATGATTCTTACAGGTTATCAAAATAATCAGGTTATCTTCTACTTTCTTATTCAAAATAGCTCTTTTTCTTTTTATCCTATTGCATTACTTTGAATTCCTCATATAATGATAAAAGGGAATGGTAAGATGGGACACACATGTCCTACAACTGATCTTAATGAGAAAGTTTGGATATCACCATTAATTATGATAAAACCTGGAGGTATTTTATATATATTCTTAATAATTCCCTTCTACTCCTAGTTTCCTAGGAGTATTTAATTTACAAAATGTTTTTTTCTGCAACTACAGTGTTGATGTGGTGATGTGATTTTACTTAGTTCAGTGATGTGATGGATTACATTACTTATTTTCTCAATGTTGATCCAGGCTTGTATGCCTGGATTAAAATTCACTTCATTGTGAAATAGAGTTCCTTATATACATTGCTGATTTTGACTTAACAATATTTTGTTGACTTTGCATTTATACCCAAGAGACATATTTATATGTACATTTTCATTTTAATGTTGTATGAATTTTTTACTAGAAATTGCTAGCCATAGAGGAGTTAGATAGTATCCCTTCAGCTTCTAACATCTTAAAGAGGTTATAGAGAATTAGGACAATTTCTGACCTAAGGGTTTGATAGAACTCATCAGTGAACACATGGGGCCAATATGCTCTCTGTTTTAAAGAGTATTAGTTATTGATCCAATTTCTTTACTATATAAAGGACTACTAAGATTACTGGTTTATCTGTCTTTGTGTTTCAGAAGCAAATATCCATCAATTTGTCCATTTGATTTAAACTATCATATTTATGGTTATAGAATTTTTTTGTAGCATTAGTTTGTTACTCTTTTAAATGTCCAGGATATCTCAATTTTCCTTTCTAATATTACTAACTTGTGCTTTCTTTTTTTCTTAACCTAGATAGAAATTATCAGTATCATTGAACTTAGAACTATGTATTAGTTTAGTTAATTTTCCTCATGTACATACTTCTTTTAATTTCATTAATTTCTGCTCTGAAATTCATTATTCTCTTTTACTTGTCATTTTATCATTTATTTTGTAAATTAATAATTTCCACTTCTTTTTATTATTATTTGAGCTTAGAATGTATACAGCAACATTATTAGTAAATATCAACATTGGAAATAATAAATATTCATGTACCATAAATAGATAAACAACTATTGCACATCCATGTAATGAAAAATGTCACTACAAAGAAAAGGAACAAACTACAGTAAACACAGTAGTATGAATTAATCTTACAAATTTAAATGTTAAGTGAAAGAAGAGACACAAAAGAACATAGAGTTATGATTTGACTTATCTGAAAATAGTCATAAAAAGTAACTAATCTTTGGTGATAGAGATGAGAATAATGTGGGAGTTTTGCCTAAGAGTGGACATCATTTTCTTTGTGAGAAATTTATGGTTACAAGATAGAGTGGCAGAGATCGGTCATTATGCATCTTCTGGGCTATTTGATTTATATAACTCGTGTGTCATTTATAAATTAAAACAAAATAATTTGTATTAGAAATAAATCAAATACATGGGGTGATAATATATTCAGAGGAGAAAAATTACAAACTATTGTCACATGTAAATATGACTAACACCCAACTTGAAGATTTATTATTACATTAGATTCCTTATGGGAAATATATAAAAATAAAATACATACTCAAAATAAATATCAATTTGCTAAAATAATACTACCCTAGCTTTAAAATGAAGTAAAATAATTTAATTGATATGTTTGAAAAGGAGGTTGTAGCTAATCAGTTTTCTCAGACTTCAAGAGATATCACATAACACACATGGTCTAAAAAGATGTGAATAAAACATGAGTTGGTAAATGAAATCCTTTTATATCTGTTCCAATGGTAGAAATGTGAATGTGATGTAAAAATTCATGTTCTGAATATTAATGAAAAGAAGAGTCTAGAAGATGTTATATTTTCCATGTATAATAAAATACTGCATGGGTGGAAGACAAATAAATATTGGTTGGTACAAAGTAGTTTTCTCACTAAACAGAATTAAAAAACACAAATACCAAGCAAGTGACAATTTTTGTTCTATTTTCATCCTCTCACAAATGTTACGGTCTAATTTTTATCCTTAATTACCAAGTCTTTCTGATATTATACATCTTTAAAAATATTAACAAAGCCATGTGCCCTTAGAGGCTGCTATGTAGCTACAATTTGTGGGGTTTTTCTCAATATGTGGTTATGGTGTGAAATGTAACTGTGAAAATGACATTGTGGACTGCTATATTTATCCTCTCAATGATTTGAGCAGCACATCAAGTTTACTTAGTTTATAATTACTTTAATCACTTCATGCTGCAGGCACAACCTGAGAGAAAAAATTAGCTGTTGCTTTCTGAGCTTGCCATCATTGCCCACAATAAAAACTCAGCACTTGAATTTAATTGACAAATTGATTGACTGCTCAGGGAGACTGCAGCATGTATAGTATATCAGCAAATCTTCCCCAATATTTTAGGAGTAAACAGAGTTTTACTTGCTTTTTTATTAGTTTAAACATAACAATGACCTGAAATAGAATAAAACATCTTTTAAAGTATTCCTGGAAAACATTTATTGTAGCGAACGAAAACAATTTAGATAATTATAAGGAAATATTTTATAGTGATTTTAAAAGAAAGTCATAGCATTTATTAAAGCCTCTTGAAAGACTTTTGTCTACTAGATAATTAGCAACATATGCGAAAGAAATTAGGAATTGAGTGGGAAAGATGAATTTTGTGGCTGAAGTTTCAAAATTCACTTTGAGACAATGACTTCACCTAATTTAGCTTCAATGTCCATAGCTATAGAATTCGAATAATATATAATTTGCTGAGCTATAAATAGGGAACATTAACATAATGTATATAATTTTTAAACTATAAAATATGGTGAAATGTTTAATATTTGTGAATTCTTATTATTAAAATGTCTAACAAGAAAGCCTATATTTTTATAAGACAGAAATTTTGAAAAATCTCAGTGAATTAAAATAATAAATACTTCTTTGCTTTTGCAAGTGTCTTGCTACATAGCCCAGGCTGGCCTTGAACTCAGGAACTCATAGTGATTCTTCTGCCTCAATCTCAGGAGTACTAAGATGACAGGCATGTGCCAAGCCTAAATTTATGTTTACTAATATATATTGTAAGTGGGAGGAGTAGGGGAAAGGAAATAAGGGACAAGAAAAAATATGAGAAAAGGAAAAACTGGAAAGAAAGTCTTTGTAAATAGGGGAGAGTGGAGGGGGATGAAGGGAGGGCAGGGACAAGGGGAAAAAATGAGAACCAAGGTCTGTCGTGTAAGGGTACAAGATCCCAATAATGAATGTAACTGTATTGTATACCTAAAATGTACCGATAAACTCAGTAAGATTAAAAAAAAAAGAAGGTCTGCTGATTATGGCTATACAGAGTATCAAAGTGGTACAGCAGCTATCTTATCAAATATTTATGATTGCTATACTTGATAGAGAATGAAAAGTTTGCTTTGGCAATTAACTAATCCAAATGAGAATTTCTTTTTATTTTCTTTCTTTCTTTCTTTCTTTCTTTCTTTCTTTCTTTCTTTCTTTCTTTCTTTCTTTCTTTCTTTCTTTCTTTCTTTCTTTCTTTCTTTCTCTTTTTTATTATTATTATTATTTTTTTTTTGAGACAGGTTCTCACTACATAGTTGAGGCTAAACCTGGAACTCACTGTGCAGCCCAGGCTCATTTTGAACTCACAGCGATCCTCCTACCTCAGCTTCTCGGGTGCTGGGATTATAGGCGTGCACCACCATACCTAGCGAAATGAGAATTTATGCACTTTCATTTTTGCTATAAGCATTTCTTTGGCTCATGCTAGAAAATCTTGTAACCACACAGAAGACAGAAGATTCTGGATTATCATGTGGCTAGAAGGAGGAAAATGGGGAAACATTATCAAAAGTAACATCAAAAAAGTAAAAATTGAAAATTGCTTAAAATAAACACTATAAACCCATATCACATTCATGATATTAACAAAATTGAAAAGTTTGACACTTCTAAAACTGCACAAGAAAGTGCTATTATAAATGCATTCTTATATAACTGAAGTAATATAAACGTTACTACATTCTATTTAGAGAATATTTTGGAAAAGCTCAAGAAAATTAAACATGTGTAGTCCTAAATATTAGTTACCCAAGTAATTCCACTTGTAAGAAAAAAAATAGAAAGAAGATTGCTCAAGGATATAAATAACTGTTCAAAACTTGATTTTAATGATACAATGTCGGAAATATCTTACTTATCTACCATTGCATTGAACAGAGTGGAAAAATAAAAATTATGATACACACAAATATACATATATAAAATGAGATTAGAATTGTATGTAGCCAACTCAAAAAATCTCTCAAATTACAAATAGAATTTTAAAAAGGAAATTAAAGAATTAGTATAGTAAGTTATTAAATATAAAACTTTAAAAAAGCATAATTGTGTATCATTGGTGAAAAAATGTGGGCTATGTGATTAAACAGTATGTTATATTTGCATATAATTTGTTATTTATGTTTATTAGTCATTAAATTTATTTTAGATATAATCAGATGTATTACATTTATCTAGATGTATTACATTTATCTGTGGTTGTTTATATATCTATTCATTAAAATTAATATGAATGGGAGATAATTATATTTTTGGTAAATATTATTGAAAGAGTCAGAAACCAAAAGCTGATAAGTGGTAGTCATAACTGAATCATTATTAGATTAAACTAGTTGACTCTATTTACTTACATCTGGAAACTAATTTAACTTATTAAAAATATTTTCTATTTTTACCAAGATTTGAAAGGTTCATCATAAGAAATTAAAGAAGTCCCATAAAGGATGGAAAATAATAATGCACTTCTGCCTTTTTCATCCAAAAACATGGTAATGAACATCAGAGAAAAACATACAGGTATCTGCACATTTTGCTTAACAATTTTAGTCTTTTTTAAGATAATCACCATAGGTAATACTACAATTCTGTTTAGTCTTGAATTATCTGTGTACTGATTCTCTTGGTTTCTGCAAGTGGATCATTAAATATTTAAAAATTTTGTGATTCAAGAATTAAAACATAGTTTTATTTAGTCATGTAAGGGATTGTACACTATGCAATTACTACAAGTCAGTAATTTTAAATTTTATGTTTTAATTTTTAAATATATTTGCATTCCACAAAGGTTATTAGTTTAACCTGTGCAGCCTAAGTTGTAAAACTTCAAAATTACTTACAAAGTGTCTTAAATCTAGGCCAATGAATGAATCTTTTTCCAGATTTAAGTATACTTCATTTGTCTATGAGAAACCACTACAAGTAATCTTTAATAAATAAAGGTAATGCTAAGGAAATACAGTAGAGCCCTGCAATAGTTAAAATTAAATGAATTTTCTGTATCACTCAGCTTCCCCATTGATGGGACAAAATACCTGACTGCCACATATTAAAGCAAAAGTGGTTTATCATGCCTCACAGTTTGATAAACTTCAGTCCATCTTCTTTGGGTTCCAAAGAAGGAACAGCATGGCACGTAATTATGAATAGGCTCAGAAATATGGACTTCTACTCACCAAAATGGACCCAGCTACAGTCAGCACTGACTGCTCAAACTGTCAGGACCATAGACGAACGCAGGCCATCTCATGATGCACCATTCTCCTGGGCTAGCCAACCTTTGACTTGGTGGCAGGTTGATTACATTGGACCACATCTATCAAGAAAGTTGCAGCAGTGTCTCCTTACCAGAACAGACAAGCATTATGGAAAAGACTTGTTTTATTTGAGCATAATTCTCCTGCCGAAAGTATAATCTGTGTACTTACAGAATACCTTATCTACCATCATGGTATTCCATACAGAAATGATTCTGAATTATGGAGAATGCATTACCTTATTTTTACATGAATGCAGGATAATTATACCATATTTGACAAAATTATGTATTTTGCATATTTTGAGATTTAAAGACTTAGGATGTCAAGATAATAAGGAGTGGAATGTGCTGGATAAGCTCCATCATCCACTTGGCTGGATTAAAAGACTCTTGCAGAGAGTATTTAATCATGGAGGCACTGCATTTACTGGCAAATTAATCCACTGATCTACATAACTGAAAGTGCAGTTAGAAAGTGGGCCCTACTTAGAGGCGAGTCTCTGAAAGCATGCCTTTGCAGGGAGTGTCTCTCTGGCTTTCTTCCCCTGTGCTCTGCCTCATCCAAAATCATGATAATGAACATTAGTTAACAGGATCTTTGCTGTACTGCAGCCTTCTGCCATGATATTGCTGCACCTAACATGGACTGAAGCCTCTGACAAGGTGAAGCCAAGTTAACCCATAGGGGAATTTAGGCTATTGAACTGAAAAAAACATTCAGCTAAGAAAAAATTACTGAGTTTTTCTTTGGTATCTTTCCCAGGAAGGATGCCGTATCTCCTTCTGTAACAGTTGGGAGAGTGTTGATTCTGGCCTACCCTAGGAACAAAACCCTACCTTGACTCTTAGTTTGAGATAGCTACATTTTACTTCAGAAATCACTAGCCATTGCACTTAGCCGCTGCACATGTTTTGAAGATCCACGTTGAAGGCAACTTTTAATACATTAGGAGATGGATATAAGGTTGCGCTTTGATAATATAAATTTGGGAAGGGAAATGTGAAATTTTGAAAACAAAGATATTTTAGATAAAAGGAAAGTAAGGTGGATTCCTATCCAGTTCATTAATCAGAAAATAAAGTTACATGTGGAAGAATATGAAATTAGTGCAACCAGCGTCTCGATTGAAGGGAAGGTTGAAAGTCAGTATGAAGAGTATGACTGAGATCATTAGGTCTCAAAACTACCATTTCAATAGAAACTAGAAGCAACTTTCTAGGCAGATACAGAGCCAGAGACAAGATACAGGGATCCTGTGCACAGAAAGACATGTAGAACAGGAACAGAGTAAACTACAGAGCATAAATAACATAAGTCAGGATTTTAGCAGCGACAGTGGTACAAAGATCCCAATTGTACCGAGCTTATATTACTCAAAGTAACACTCCATATAAATGTAAAATTGATACTAAAAATCAAACAAAATAATGACAGCATTAGAGTAAGGGCAGGCATTAGAAGTGCCAGCTGGCTATTTTAAGACCGTTTTCAATCTCAGATACAACACCAAATACACATGCACACACCTCAGAACAAAGATAGCATCTGGGCTATTGTTGCAGCTGCACTCTTAACTTACAACTAGTCCCAGCACTATAGCTCCTTTCCAATATTGGCAAGACCAGCTACAAATCACTATTGCTATTATATTAATAAAAACTGTGGAGAAGCTGGTGAGAACTGTCTGAAAAGATGCTACAGATCCATGATTTAAACACAGAACTCTTAATAAGTTTGGTATATGCCTTAACCTGAGTCACCCACTTATATTAGTTATTACAGTAACACCGCTTGTACCATTTCCAGATCTGTCACATTTAATGCCCACAGCATAACTCCCAACTCTTTCTATTCTTCATTACAAACCCAAACTTCTAGCCAGGCATGGTGGCACATGCCTATAATCCCAGCACTTGGGAAGCTGAGGCAGGAGAATCACTGTGAGTTCGAGACCACCCTGAGCTACACCGTGAGTTCCAGGTAAGTCTCAACTACATAATGAGACACTGTCTCAAACAACAACAACAACAAAGAACAAACCCAAACTTCTGATTAACAGTTATTATATCCTTGACAAGAAACTAGGGGATCCATGAAATTTACTGAATTACATGCCTGTACTGACTTTATATACTCAAATAAAATGTGCTCACTAGCCACCAGGTATAATGCAGTGAAGCCCACAATGCCTACAGATGTTCCAATCAACATGTTAGATCTTCACTTATATATAAGCACATTAGTAATACAAATAAGAAATGCTTCAAGAATGAAGATGAACTCAGAATTGTGACAAGATAGGAAAAATATATTATACCTGTGATGTACAGTGAAAAAACACACAAATCGGAGCTCATTAAATATTATATAAAATAATATATTATAAATCGATATAGACAATATAAAAGACACAATTGCAGAAATTTTCCAAATATCATAATAGACAATAAGAAAAAGAGTAGCACATTATGATAAGGCAATAAAAGAAAAAACACAAGTTCAAAATCCAAATAACAGAAGTTTCTCGTGGCACGTTGGGAGTAGCAAGTGAGAAGGGAATAGAAACCAACTTTCTTCCCATTTAGAAATGGGAAGAAAGGAGCTAAAGGTGTAGGGAAGGTGGGATGGGTAGGGGAAGAGTAAAAAGGGAAAAGAAAAAATGTGAGAGAATGAAAAGATGAAAATAAAGTGCTTGTAGATGGGGAGGGGAGGAGGGGGTGAAGGGAGGGAAAAGGTAAGGGGGACAAATGTGAATTAAGAATTGTCATGTAGAGGTACATGATCCCAACAATGAATGTAACTGTACTGTATCCCTAAAATGTACCAATAAACTCAATTAAAGCTGAAAAAAAAAACAACTTTCAAGAAAATAATAAAATAAAAGTATTCATAAATGAAGGAAATAAGCATCCAGATAGAAAGGCATTCCTTTTGAGCAACTCAGCCAATGAGACAGATTCATATCAGAAAAATATCAGTGTAAAATTTGAAAATATTTAGGGGAATGGTGTGAAAATTCCTTACAAGAAAGAACAAACCAAGCAGGCCGGGGATTTAGCTCAGCGGTTCGGTGGCCTGCCTTGCAAGTGCAAAAGAACAAACCAAAATCAGATTGTATTGACCAGAATGCAAAATTTTATAGTATCTCTGCAATCCAGTATTATAAAACACAATTTGATGATGTACATTTCAGTGCTATGAAGTAAAGTAACAATTAATGTAGAGGCTATCTTAACTTTCCATGATAGCTCACACTATTTCCCAGATGCAGAGTGTACATTTATTTATCTTTATTCTTACTCTCCTTTACTCTACTAGGCCTAAGATCACTCTGCAGAGCCAGTTTCTCCGCACCTCACTTCTGCTTTCTTGAATAAACTTTGCCACTGCATTAAAAAAATTTATAAGCAGAATTTGATAGCCAAATTATTCAAGTGCAAGTATACATTCTTAGAAGAGAAATTTCAAGAAAGTTACCTGACCTAGGTCATTTCTCAGCATATTATAAGTGACACAGGAAAGACACATAGA
>NW_022900918.1:2046447-2057530 GCF_012274545.1 Fukomys damarensis
ATATGTATATATAGTGATGTGGAGTGTGAAAACTGAAATAACCCTCATGAATATAATGAGAAAATATCTCAAGTGGAGAATATAACTATAACAATAGTTATAATGTCAATGATGTAAGA
Organism: Fukomys damarensis; assembly: GCF_012274545.1. NCBI lineage: Eukaryota > Metazoa > Chordata > Mammalia > Rodentia > Bathyergidae > Fukomys > Fukomys damarensis. The sequence goes on from NW_022900918.1 coordinate 2,046,567, forward strand.
AGATTTCTCTATATCTAGATATAGAGAAAATTGTACTGTGATATATATTAATTTTTCCATAATTTTGGTTAAAATTATGCAAATGAAAAATACAGACTATTATCTGTATGAATTAGAAACTTGTACCACACTGGAAATGCAATTAAAGTACATTACTTATCTCGAGTGGACAATATTTTCACAATCAGAATAAGAAATTTAAACAAAAATGTTAGATCAATATTTGGGGAATGAGGAGGACAAAATATGAGAACTGTAATTCTTACCTAATACAAAAATATATTCAATAATGTCTATTATTTTATTAAAATATAGCTGATTTATTCTTTATTTCACTTTCTTAGATGTAATCCTTTCTATTTATATTTATTTATTTGGGAGATACTTCTTTTTTCAAGACGAGGTATATTTAACAATTAAAAATTGTATATACTTAAGGTATACAACTTGACTTTGTATACATATACTTTAAGACATAATCAGTAAAATCTAATATTACCTTAGATAGTTAACACTTCTTTTTCTTTCTTCCTTTTTTCCATTGTAAAAAATCTTCAGATCGACCCTTTTAAGAAATTTTAAGTATACTATCATTATTATTTTGAATTATAGTCACAATTGTCATATACTAAGTTGTCGAAAGTTATTCATCTTACAAAATTAAAAATTCGTGTTCCTCGACTGACATCTCCTCATTTCCCCTCCCCCATCCCATGTTAATCACCAATTTACTCTCCACTTCTATGAGTTGAAATTTATATATAACACATTTAAATGAGATCAAACTGTATTTGTCTTTTTTGTACTTGATTTATTTGAGTTATCATAAGGGCCTTCAGGTTCATCTATGTTGTTCCAATAAGGAATAATATTCCGGTAGAGAGAGAAAGTTAAATGCCCCTGGACTCATTGTGGGATTATAGTCTATAGAACCCATTGAAAGATGCCATAAATTTTAAGTGTGTTTAATACAACTCACCTATCAAATATTGTAGATTATTAATTTAATGCACTGTAGAATATCACTTGTTTACTCTGATGATCTTATAGCACACTGAGAGCTGGTGTTCACTGCTGCTGTCCAACTTCATGATAAAGAATTATGGTATATATTGTTAGCCCATAAAAAGATTGAAATTCGAAATGAAATATGGTTTCTACAGAATGAATATCACATTTTACCACTGCACTGTTAAAAACATAAGTCAAGCCACTGTAAATCAGAGACCATCCCTGTGTCTGTCCTATTTTATTTACACATTTATGTGTCAATAAACATTTAACATGTTTTCACACCTTAGCTATTGTAAACAATTCTGATATACACATGGCAACTGAGATCTCTTTAATATCCTGGTTTCATTTCCTTTGCATATTTACCCAGAAAAAGAATTGCTATGCATTACATTTATTGTAATATATGTAGGTAAGGAAAATTAATAATAGAAGAAGCAATTGAAAGAGCTAGTATTTATTTTTAAAATGGAGTTTCAGAAAATAAACTTTGTTTTAATGTTGTTTTTAAAATATTTTTACATATAATACTTATTTTTAAAATAAATATGCAGTTAAAACTGGTGAAAGAAATTTTAAGGACATATTCCTGTAAGAATACTGAAGAATATTTGTATCTATCTTAGCAAAGTTTAGATTCCTGATTTTGTGGGATATTTCATGTAATGATTTAAAAAAATGAAAATCATATAATTCTCTAAATTTATTTTATAACTTAATATGTTACAATAATGAAGTAAAATTAATATAATACTTATAAGTGTGTTAAAGTAGTTTCCAATGTATCTCTTAGAATTCACAAAAATCTAACATTTTAATAACAGTGGGTGATGCATAGGGTCAATTTTTCTAAAAACTAACAAAAAATTATGGGCTTTATTAAAATAAGAGAATTTAGAATAATGTCAGAGTTCAGTAAAAAGATAAAGTATAAATTAAGTATAATTGAAGCAAAGAATGAACATTCTTTACCAATAATGCTTGTTAAATAAGAAAATAATGAGTAAGAAAGCAACACTTGAATATGAATGGATTTTAACTTGATAAGCAAATCATTTTAGATGACTGTACATAGAAAAGTGAACATTAGAATGTGACTTGAAAATGTTTTCTTCTTCCTCTAGCAGATTTAAGAACTTTCTTTTTCTTGGCCTTCTGTCATTTAAGTTATGCAACTAGGCACACACTGTTTGAGTTTTAACTGTCATCCAGTCTAATTTAGAAGCTCTTCTCAAATTACCATGACCACATTTATACATTTGTAGAGAACATATTATTCACCACTTTATCAAGAGAGCAAAGAAAAACTCTTAAAGTAATGTATGTAATATACAACACACACACACACACACACACACACACACACACACTTAAATGTTTTATTTTTACATATATGCACAGATCTATTGCTGTATTTATCTGTATAGCTACATTTATCATTCTAACTTCAGAGTGATCAGCAGTTCCTTCTAATCTCTGGACTGGCCAAAATTTCTGGTTTGGTTTCTTGTCTTTCATCAACTTTTTAATTTTATAAAAGTCCTATATTAAGTATTCAGTATATAAATGCTTAGAAATATCTTCACAAAAAGAACATGAAATACATTATGAGAGGGGAAGATTACATTGAAATAGAGCCTAATTAAAAATAAGGCCTTTCATATATATCTATATCTATATCTATATCTATATCTATATCTATATCTATATATATATATATGGCTTCAGATATAGTGAGAAGGGAGAAAGGATCACTATAAAATAAACCCATAAATTCAAACGATCCACAGACTCAACCCCCCATCCCTCCCTTTCTCTCCCTCTCTCTCTTTGTTACTAGGATCAAACTGACATCTTTCTTCATGGAATTCAAGTGTGCTTCCACTGACCTACACACCCGGCCTTTACTTGCCTCTGCTCGTATTTTTGAGATGTGTATGAGCACACATAATTTTAAATAGGTCAGCTTCTAAAAAGAAATTCATAACCATAACATCTGAGTAATTTTTTCCTTTGGAAATGAGGATGATAGAATGATTCACCTGCATAAAATAGAAACTGCAGAGTTCATACATTTGCTGCTTGCTAGGTTCCAAACACTATTTTAACTATAATGATTTTATAAATTCAGTGTTCCCTACAATTTTATGAACTCTTCAAAACTGACAATCATCATGTCCATTAAAGCTGAGAAAATTGAGTCAGATTAAGGATAGACAACTTGATTAAGGTCAAATAGACAGAAAAATATTCAATTTAAACTTGGCACTTTGGCTATACAACTATTGATCTATGTTATGTAAGACAAGAGGCTAAAAAGTCCAATCCATGTTTATTAAAATGACCTATTTTCACAGATTCAAAACAAATAAAGGTCCACTACAAATTAAGATGTTCTGAAAGTATGTCCTCCAATGATTCACAGAATTCTACATTGCTTGGTATAGGAAGGTATCTTTCTAGGGAGATACCAGAATGACATTTTCAAACATGTGTTCTAGTGAAGACTGTCTTGCTAACTGTACAAATGAGCTAAAAGTATAAGAAAATAGATCATTTGTAAGATTAAAAACAGAAATATGAGGTTTTAAAATTTTTTTCCTGTTAAATTTATACATTTAAAACAAACAATACAGTTACATTATCATTGGGATCTTGTACCTTTACATGATATGTCTTGATTCCTATTTTTCCCCATACCCCTTCCCTCCCTTTTCCCCCTCCACCTTTCTCTGTTTACAAGACTTTGTTTATATTTTTCCGTTTTTAACATTTTTTTCTTTTCCTTTATTTCCTTTCCACTCCCCTTCCCACTTTCCCTTTAGTCATTTTCTTCCAAAAAAAAAAAAAAGGAAAAAAATTCCTTTCACAGTGTCATCCAAAGAACATGAAATATCTAACAATCAATCTAATGAAGAAGACAAAAGACATCTTCAGTGAAAACCACAGCACTCTGAAAAAAGAGATTGAAGAGGATATCAAAAAATGGAAAGATAAACCTTGCTCCTGGGCAGGAAGAATCAACATAGTGAAAATGGCCATACTTCCAAAACCGCTATACAGATTCAATGAAATCCCAATTGAAAACCCAAAAGCATACTTCACAGAAATAGAGAAAACAGTACAAAAGTTCATTTGGAACCAAAAGAGACCTAGAATAGCAAAAGCCATCCTAGGCAACAGACACATGGCAGTGGGTATAACAATTCCCAATTTGAAACTATACTACAAAGTCACTGAGATAAAAACAGCATGGTACTGGCAAAGAAACAGAGGATCAATGGAATAGATTAGAAGGTACAGAAACAACACCAGGCATACTCCACTACTTCATCTTTGACAAAGGAGCCAATCATCTTCACTGGAGGAAATATAGCCTCTTTAATAAACGGTGTTGGAAAAACTGGCTTTCAACTAGCCAAAGGTTAAAACTAGACCCATCTTCCATGTGCACTAAATTAAAATACAAGTGGATTAAATAAATAAATATTAATAATGAAACACTTAACTTACTGGAAAAAAAGGCATCTGAAAATAATTTATGAACAAATCCTGAGCAGCAATAGAACTTGCACAAAGAAACAACTGGGATCTCATTGTATCAGTGATTATTTTTGTTATGACTTCACCCAGAATGCTATTTTTAGTTTCCAGATAAATTAAGCATCATACTTTTATATTAAGAGGTGTTATAAATCAAATATCACATTTCAACAATGAATAATTATTTCAATAAATATATTAAGGCATGATATTTTTACCACCTACTATAAGAAGATGAAAAATCACACTCAGCCACCTCATCTTCAACAAAGGAGTCAATCACACTCACTGGAAGGAAGACAGTCTAGTAAATCGTGCTGGAAAAACTGGGTTTTAAATTGTCAAAGATTAAAATTGGACCTATATCTCTCACCATGCACTAAACTAAAATAGAAATGGATTAAAGATCCAAATATTAAAATATAAACAGTAAACCAGATGGAAGGGAGGTCAGGTAGAACTCTTGAAGATGTTGTAGGAAAGTATTTCATGAACAAAACTTAGTTGCACATGAACTAGCACAAATAATTAACAAGTGGGATATCTTCTTATTAAAAAATTTCCACACAGCATAATAATTCACAAACAGTGTGAAGGGACAACCCACAATATGGGAAAAAAATTGACCAGCTATTTCTCCACAAAGATCTACTATCTACAATATATAAAGACCATAAAAAAATCAGACCTCCCAAATTTAAAGACACAATTCAAAAATAAGCTTCTGAAATGAACAGGCATTTATCAGACAAATAAATAGAAATAACAAATAAACCTATGAAAAAATGTTCAACATCACTGGCCATTGGAGAGATGCAAATGAAAACAATACTGAGATTACATGTCATCCTAGAAAGAATGCCTGTTGTCATAAATTCAACCAATAACAAATGCTGGTGGGACAGTGGGGAAAGAGGAGCCATGCTTCATTACTGGTGGGATTGCAGACTGATGTAAAACTATGGATAAATATGGAGTTACCTCAAAAAACAGGGATTGGAATTCTCACTTGACCCAGCCCTTCCCCTGCTGGGTAACTTCCAAAAAGTATTTATAATGTCATACAACAGTGATATATGTGCACCTGTTCATAGTGGCACAGTTTGTAGTAGCTGAACTTGGAAACAGTCCATTGATCATCAACTGAAGACATGATTTAAAATTTTTTTTTCTCATTGAGTTTATTGGTACATTTTAGGTATACAGTACTGTTACATTCATTGTTGGGATCTTGTACCTTTACATGACAGATCTTGGTTCTCATTTTGCCCATACCCCTGCTCTCTCTTTACCCCCTCTTCTCTTGCCTATTTACAAAAACTTTATTTCCAATTTTTCATTTTATCATATATTTTTCTTTTCCCTTATTTCCTTTCCCCTACCTTTCCCACTTCCCCTACACCTTTAGCCCTTTCCTTCCTATTATACATTGTCAGTTATACCATTAGGATCTTATTTACAAGTATAGTTTTTCACACCAGAGAAAGTATTCGGTATTTACATGTGTGACTTATTTATTTCATTTAAGAGTATATCCACAGCATGCATTCATTTTCCTATGGAATGCTACTCAGCAATAAATAAATAATGAGAAAAATGTGGTGTTTTTCTAAAATGGAGTACTACTTAGACATAAAGAATGAGAAACCAGAGACATTTATAGCTAAATGGATGCACATTGAGGCAAAACTCTTAAGTGAAATAAATAGGATGCACATGTGTGATTACTAAATAGTTTTTTTGGTGTGAGAAACTGAAAGTGTAAATAAAGACTAAAAGGTATAATAGATAGTGTAAACTAGGAAGAAAAGGGGCAAAGGAGAAAGGGAAGTGGGAGCAGTAGGGGAAAGGAAATAAAGGAATGGAATTAATAGGAGAAAATTTAAAAAATGGAAACAAAGTCTTTGTAATAGGTATGAAGGGAGGGGATGGAGGGCAGGAGAATGGTGTAAAAATAAGAACCAAGATAATTTATGTAAAAGAGCAAATTTCTAATAATGAATGTCATTATATTACATACCTAAAATATATCAATAAAATTAATTTTTAAAATGGAATTCCTTATTATGCAGCTACAGTGTTCTGGTCCTCATTCTTGGCATTAGGAATACAGTGTGTGAGAAATTGAAAGTGTAAATAAGGGCTAAAATGTACAATAGATAATGTGAAATAGGAAGAAGAGGGACAAAGGGAAAGGAGAAATGGGAGGGGGAAGGAGAAGGAAATGGAATTAATTTGAGAAAATGAAAAAAATTAAAAAGTGCTTGTAGCTAAGGAGGGAGGGAAGGGCAGGGGGATGGGGAAAATATAAGAACCAATTTGATTATGTAAAGGTACAAATTTCAAACCATGAATGTCATTTTATTGTATACTTTAAATATACCAATAAAATTAAATTTTTCAAAAATAGCATTAGAATAGGGCAAATATTACTTAATTTCAAGATTTATTAGAAATCTATATTTTCATCCAGTATGGTATTACATAAAATAAAAAATAGATCAATAAAAAGATGAAAAAGATCCAGAAAAAACATAAATTTAGGCAACTGAATTTAGACAAAACTACAATGCATTTGAATTAAGCAATGTATTAGCAATTCTGTTGTTGTTGTTGAGTAACAATTCATGACACTCACAGCTTAAATAAGGATAATTCACTTGTCTATGGTTTCAGTCCCTTCTGAATTGTCTAGAAGATAAGAATAACCATGGCAAAAAAGACATGATGGAGCAAAATTGTTTGTTTAAGCTATAGTGGCTGTGAAACAGAACACAGAGCAAAAGGGCCAGTAACAGGTACTGACCAAAGTTATGGCTCCAGTTAAGTAGTCAACTCATTTAAGTCAAATTTAATAAAGTCAAACAGGGACAGGCCTTCTAGGAAGTCCGTCCATAAGCTGAGACAATATCAACCTGGCTGGAGGCATACCTGATGAAGGCAGAGTCACAGTGGCTAGGCTTGCATAGTTCCCTAAAGGAAAATGGAAATTTGTGATTATGATGTAAATTATACTGTCCAGTCCATTAAGTCTAGATATTCATTAGACCCCCAGGGGGTAACCTGGATATATGGACCCATTTCTTCTCAAAATTGTTCCTGTTTTAGGGGGCACAGATAAACTGAGGTTAAAAATGCTAGTCATCTGTCCTTGCTACAGGCTCCACTTCCCCATAGGATTATTATTAGCTGAATGGCTATATTTGGAATCTTATTGTTTGATTATAATTTCACTCACATTTATGATTTTGCTGTATAAATTACCCCTGACAGAGGGCCACAGTGGCAACCTACTCATGACTCTCCCTGGCTCTCAGGAGCTATTCCTATACTTAACAAATCTTTCCTACTCTTAAATTCCTTTGTCCCTTAGAATTTATTCTTCAGTTTTAGGGGAAACATATCAGCACATCTGACATAAAGCAGGTTGGGAGTTAGTATTTCTTCTATAGCATTTTGGAGGCCCCAGTGAGATCTTTGGAAGGAGGTAAGAATGTGCTTTTGTTTCCTGTTACCCATACATCTTTGGACTGGATTCTGGGATCATGATTTATTAAATAATCAAAAATTATCACCCATTGTTTGCTGGCTACTTATGCCTTTTGTTGGTTGCTTGAACTGTGTCGAGTTGAGAGAAGGGAAGATTTTGATGTCTTCATATTTATGTTTCTTTTCATGGGCCATTTTTATTTTTTCAGGCTAGAGGACAGGTTTTGGCAATTCACCCATGTTATGGAAGGTTGTTATCATTATCAGTTAATGTAATACACTTCTCTTTAACAACCTGAAAAAATTTCTTTCTTTTCATTTGGAAGCCCCTGACCCAGAGAAAATGAGTGCTCATCTATAGACATTCCTTTAAGACTATACAATCCCCATACCTCCCATCCTTGAGAACTTAGAAGAGAATTCAGAATTCATGATGATCCAGAAAGGCACACATAATAATTTTGGACGATCCAGTGCCTAGGCAGGGGTTTTCTTTTGCAACTGGCAGAACTGGCTGGAGGAAACACACATTCAGGTCTCTTGTTTATAGATTTAATTCTTTCCTTGAACTGCTTCCCATCTTAAATGTGGATATAAAATCAGGAATCAATTGTATCTTGTGCTTTTGAAAACACACTCTGGGTAGGAAATGTGAGTTTTCAGAGGAAGTAGGTGCATCCATTGGTAAAGGGAACTGGTCTATCCCCTACCTATCTTCTGCACTCTCCAGAAAGCAGCCACCTTTTCTGGAGCTGGGTAAACTTGGAGGACACCCCAAGGGCATATCAAAACCAAGAGTGATTAAAAGGGACACCTTCTTATTCCTATTTTGTTTTGGGTTTGTGTGTGTGTGTGTGTGTGTGTGTGTGTGTGTGTGTGTGTGTGTGTGTGGTTTTTTTGCACATGGGAAACTCAGTGCTGAATTCCTTTACTCCTTTGTCATGTCTATCCCCAGGAGGCAATGTGGAATGCAGAAGGAAGTATTAATTATAATACTATTTTACAATTTGAGTTGTAAGAGAAAGAGGAAAAATGATCAGAAGTATCTTATGTTCAGACTTTGTCTGCACAGAGAGACAATCCTGATTTCAAAAGTGTAGATATAAGTCCTGGAAAACCAGATGCTTCTGGTCCTTCAGGAATCATCTGATGCAGCTATCCTTACTGAGCCTGAGGTTCCGCTCCTTTGTTCTCCATAGAGTAAGGACAAGAACTAAGCCGTCCAAATTGTATTATAAACTTTTAATCAGGAAAAAGATGAACATCCCCTGAAAATAAAAATAGTTAAAATTATTGTCTTAACAGAATTTTAGCTATGAGCTGTAGCTACCAAACAATCACGTCTATCGAAACAGTGAGATGCCTGAATAAGGGCAGTTCCAATCAGATGAAACATAAGCTGTCTTAAAATCAGCCTTTTGCTTTTATAGGTATAAAATAGTTTTCCTTCTGACTCTTATTACAGAAAATCTCTGTTAATTGACAACATACAAGAAAATTCTCACTATTTAGAATTATACAACTAAAAATTGTGAAAGGGTTATTGTAGTTGAACTTAGCCAAATGCTGGTTTAAATGTGGTCATCTTGTATAAGTTTGTCTGTTTAATGTATCTTAATAACTGGTTAATCACTTGCAGCTGCTTTAAGTAAAACCTTTTTGCCACGTCAACAATTTCTTTTTCTTTTTCTTTTTTTGTGAGGAGGAGCTCTTTAAAAGATTTCCATTGAAAAGCATTTGTATTGGATTTTAAGATACCCAAACTCATTTAAAACATTACCAAAGACCGACAGGATTGAGACTTGCACAAGAACACAAGCCCTAAAGTATGGTAGCATAAAAGATATATGTGATTGGGTTGCTGTACACATTTATGTATGTCAAGTTTCAGGTATAGATTCTATTACAATTGTTATATCAATAAGTAGTCATGCAAGATAAACCTTAAATATCTTTTTTTCACAATTAATGGTGAATTAAAAGATAAAAGTAAAGATATCTTTAAACTGGTAGCATATGTCTATCAAGGTTGTTAAATAACCAATATAATATCAAAAGATTCATTTTATAAATTCAATATCTAATGTTGTTTGTCCACTATAACTTTTTTCCTCTAGTTTAAAGCTGATATGTATAGCTAAAAATGCTTAAATGTTATGATTTGATTCTCATGAGTCATCTAAAGCAATTGGTAAGATATATTTAAGGTGGGTATAATTGAAAGCTTAAGATTTTTGTATCTAAAATAATATAGTTTTATAAAAATATTGAACTACTTATGGCTAAACTTACAAAACTACATTTAAAAGCAAAGGTGCTATATTTTATTAAAATAAGTCTCTTGTGTTCTCATATTAGACTTTTGATTACTAAAAAGTGAGATTTAAGAGTTAGAGTATGTGACTATTAACCTATGAAATACATTCAATAATCGGTTCACAACTGGTTAAATAAACAAACAAACATTATCTTAGTTTATGACATAACATGTAGTTGAGGATACATGTATGCATAAAGCTATGGTATGAGTCTAAGTTTTCAAGTTAAGTTTATGGAATTAAGACTACATAAGTTTTTTCCCACATTGTAGATTGTCTCTTAGTTCTGCTAATGGTTTCTTTTGAAGTACAGAAGCTTTTTAGTAAGATGAGATCCCAGTTGTTGATTCTTTCTGCTAGTTCCCGTGCTACTGAGGATTTGTTCATAAAGTCTTTTCCTATACCAATGTCTTCCAGAGTTCTGCCTAACTTACCTTCCAGCAAGTTTAATGTTTCTGTTTTAATATTTAGATCTTTAATCCATTTGGATTTTAATTTAGTGCATGGCGAAAGATAAGGGTCTAATTTTAATCTGTGGCAGGTTGATATCCAGTTTTTCCAACACCATTTATTAAAGAGGCTATCTTTCCTCCACTGAGG
>NW_022900918.1:2057787-2098584 GCF_012274545.1 Fukomys damarensis
AGTCCCACATGTGTAAATACCAAATAGTTTCCCTGGTGTGAATATTCTGCAACAATGCATAAGATTCTAATAAGATTACTGACATTTAGAAATGGGAGGAAAGGAGCTAAAGGTGTAGGGAAGGTGTGATACGTAGGGGAAGAACAAAAAGGGAAAAGAAAAAAATGTGAGAGAATGAAAAGATGAAAATAAAGTGTTTGTAGATGGGGAGGGGAGGAGGGGGTGAAGGGAGGGCAGAGGTAAGGGGAAAAAATGAGAATCAAGACTTGCCATGTAAAGGTACATGATCCCAACAATGAATGTAACTGTACTGTATCCCTAAATGTACCAATAAACTCAATAAAAAAAAAAAAAGACTACATAAGTTTTTTTCATTACTTTTGTAGGTACATTTCAGGTATAAAATATGATGACATTCATCATTGGGAATGTGTGCCTTTACGTGATATACATCGGTCCCCCCCCCATTTTCTTACTCTATAACCCCTCCACACCTCCACCCTCCCTATTTATAAATAATTTGTTTTCATTTTTTCTTTTTCTCATATTTTTTCCTTTTCCTTCTTTCCTTTCCCCCTACCACACCACTTCCACTTCCTCTTTAGAACTTTTATTCCTATTTCAAAGTGTCTTTTATGTTTTTGTTTTTGTTTTGTTTTGTTTTGTTTTTGATACCAGCATGGAATTTGGGTCCTAGCACTTGTGAGGTGGGTGCCAGAACCACTGAGCTAACACCCGGCCCATAGTTTATTTTTTACATTTTCATTTTCTCACACCAGAGAAACCATTCAGTATTTACACATGTGTGTTGTATTTATTTCACTTAAGAGTATGGCCTCAAATGGCATCCATTTAGCTATAAATGTCTCTAATTTCTTATTCTTTATGACTGAGTAGTTTTGACTAAAAGAAAAGCAAAAAAAAATCGCATATTTTCTTTACCCATTCTCCAGGTGATAGTCAATTGGGCTGTCTCTAACTTTTAGCTATTGCAAACTGTGTCCCTATGAACAAGGGTGCACATAAATCACTATAGTATGGTTTTTAAAATTCTTTTGGAAGATACGCAGAGGGGAATAGCTAGGTCAAATGGAACCTCTAATCCTAGTTTTTTGAGGTATCACCATAATGATTTCCACAGTGGTTGCACCAGTCTACATTCCCACCAACAGTGAACAATGGTTATTTTGTCCACACAATCCCACCAGCATGTGTTATTGGTTCATTTCTGAATAACAGCCATTTTTTTCTGGAGTGAGGTGGAATCTCGGTGTTGTTTTTACTTACATCTCTGGAATAACAATAGTTGTTGAACTTTTTTTCATATTTTTATTTGTTATTTATACTTCTTTGACTGAGAAATGTCTGTTTCTTTCAGGTCCCCAATTTTTGGATTGAGTCTTTAAATTTGGGAGGACTGATTTTTTAAAATTTTTATATATTCTAAACAGGAGATCTTTGTCTGAGAAATAGCTCATAATTTTTTTCTCATATTGTGGCTTGTCTCAGCACTGTTACTGGTTTTTCTTTCTGTACAGAAGGTTTCTATTAAAATAAGATCCCTTTGTTGATAGTTTTTGCTAGTTCACATTCAACTGAGGTTTTCTTCATGACATTTTTTCCTATGCCAATATATTCTAAAATTCAACCTAAGCTCTCTTCCAGTTGGTTTAGTATTTTTGTTTTAATATTTGTGTCTTTGATGCATTTTAATTTTAGTTTAGTGCATGTAGAGTGATATAGGTCTAGTTTTCCTCTTTGGCAAGCTGCGACCCAATTTTTCTAGCACCATTTATTAAAGTGTCCTTCCTCCACTGAGGGTATTTGGCTCCTTTGTCAAAGATGAGCTGGCTGAGTGTCTGGAGCTGTTTCTGCATCTTCTAATCTTTTCAACTGGTCCTCGGGTCTCTTTTTTGCCAGTACTATGCTGTTTTTAGCACAGTGGCTTTATAGTATAGTTTCAAGTTAGGGATTGTGATACCTCCTACCTTGTTTCTGTTGCCTAGAATTTCTTTTGCTATTCTATGTCTCTTCTTATTCCAAATGAATTTTTGGATTGTTTTCTCAAGGTCTGTGAAGTATGCTGTTGAAATTTCAATTGGGATTGCATTGAATCATTATAGCAGTTTTGGAAATATAGCCATTTTAACTGTATTGGTTCTTCTTAGCCAGGAACAAGGGATGACTTTCTGTTTTCTGATATTCTCTTAAATATCTTTTTTTGGAATGCTATAGTTTTCAGAGTAGACGTCTTTAATTTTCTTTATTAGGTTGACTCCTCAGTATTTCATTTTTTTGAATGCTATTGTGAAAGGAGTTGTTTCTGTAATTCCTCTTTCAGTGAGTCTGTTTTTCCTGTACAGAAAGACTATTGATTGTTGTGTGTTGATCTTGTATCCAGCTACTTTGCTCAGTTTGGTTATTGACTCTAGAAGACTTTTGGTGAAGTTCTTGGTTACTTCTATACAAAATATCATGTCATCTGAAAATAATGACAATTTTATTTCATTTCATATTTTTATTCTATTTATTTCTTTCTCTTGTCTAATCGTTGTGGCTAATGTTTCCAAAATTATACTGAATAGGAGTGGCAATTGTGGACATTCTTAACTTGTTCTTGATTTTAGTGTGAAGGATTTCAATTCTTGATATCAGTATGATGTTGGTTGTTGGTTTTTCATAGATGGCTTTAATCACCTTGAATTACAGATGATTTATTACAAATCTATGTAGGATTTTTATCATGAATGTGAGTTGGATCTTCTCTAATACATTTTCTGCATCCATTGAGATAATCATTTTGTTTTTTGTCCTTGGCTCTATTAACAAAGTGTATTACATTTATTGATATCATATGTTGAAACATCTCTGCATCCCTGTGATGCATCCCACTGGTCTGGTTGTATGCTTTTCTTGATATTCCTCATTGTATTTGCCAGTATCTTACTGAGGGTTTTTGCATCTATGTGCATTTGTAGGATTGGACTTTAGCTACCTTTTTTGGTTGGGTCATTCTCTGCTTTGGGGAGCAAGGTGATGCTTGCTTCCAGAAATGAATTTGGAAGTATTGCTTCCCGTTCCATTTCACTGAAGAGTTCAAACAGTAATAGAGCTAGCTCTTTTCTAAATATGTTGTAGAATTAAGCAGAGAAGGCTTGAGGGCCCAGGCTTTTCTTAGTTCATAAGTATTTAATTACATTTTCAGTTTTATTGTTTGATATTGGATTGTTTAGACTTTTTAGGTCATCCTCATTCAACTTCGGAAATTTGTATCTAGAAATCTGTCAAGTTCTTCTGTTTTCCATCTTATTGGTGTATAGCTTCTCAAAGTACGTATTGATGATCCTCTGGATTTCTGCTGGGTCCATTGAAATTTCAACCTTTTCATTCATAATTGCATGGGTTTGACCTCTTTCTTACATTTTCTATAAGGTTAGCTAGGGATTTGTCAATTTTTTTTATTTGTTTGAAGAATGAACTCTTTGTTTCACTGATTTTTTATATTATTCTCTTAGGATTCCTTCCATTGTTTTCTATTCTGATCCTTATGATTTCCTCCCTTGTATGAGTTTTGGATTTGTCCTGAATTCTTTTGTAGAAGCTTTAGATTCATCATTAGGTTTTCTAATTTAATTATGTGTTTTCCTAATATTAGTATTCACTGCTGTTAATTTCCCTCCTAGGACTGCTTTCATTGTATCCCATAGATTCTGATATGTTTTATGGGCATTGTCAAATGACTGGCTCTTCTTTTTGTTGTTCTTCTGTTTGTTTGTTTTTGTTTTGTTTTTGAGACAGGATCTCACTATGTAGTTGAGACTGACCTGGAACCCATTATGTAGCCCAGACTGGTTTCAAACTCAAAGTGATCCTCCTGCTCCAGCCTCCTGAGTGCTGGGATTACAGGTGTGCACCACCATTCCTGTCTGGGTCTTCTTGACTTAAATTTGTGTTGAGAAATCTGCTGTGATTCTGATATTCTTGCCTTTGTGTTTGATTTGTTTGTTTTCTCTAACTACTTATAGTATTTCGTTCTTCTCTTGGGTTTCTGGAATCTTGACTATTATATGCCTAAGTATAGGGGTTTTTTTAGTCCTATATGATTCACTTATATGAATGTCAAATTCTCTTCCCTGCTTGGGCGTTTTCTGCCACTACTTTTTTTGTGTGTGAATGTTCAAAAAAAGGCTTTGTGGAAGCATCATAATTGCATGATAAACCCACCTTCAAATATAGCTGGTTATTCTTCAGGAACTGAGACCAGTTTCAAACAAGAACTGTTGAAAGAACAAATATTCAAAGGTCACTATGAAGTCCTGGATGGTCTTTTTCTCTGAGATACAAGTTTCTGTACCTTTGTACTCCGAAACTATTTTGGTCAGGATCAATTTAAAGCTGGAGGATCAAATTAAACCACACAATCATCCTAATAAATAAAGTTGAATGCACTACATTATAACACTATAAACTTTTAAAGAATACAATCATCAAAATAGTTGGCAAGGGGGTTTTCATGGTAATTCCACTTACTAAAAAATGTCTATAATTTTTGCATGTATGAGGCTAGCATCTACAAATTTTAAATCTAATGCATCTTTTTAAGAACTGGATTTAGACTGGATTTAAACTAGATTTGAAACTGCATTCTCAGCTGTGATGAGAAGAGCAGAAAGGAAGAATTAAGCCAGCCACTGGGAGCATATGCCAAACATCAATATCAATATGAAGGCTGTATAATTTTCAATATATACCTATCTGCTCTAAAACCTGAAAAAGATCACATAAAAATTGAGCATCTAAACCTATTTGTTTCAAACAGCACTTAGCTTTTATATCATTTGTAATGTTACCATATGTAATGAAAAAAATTTATTGAGTTAAGAGTACATTTCAGGTATACAGTACAGTTACATTCATTATTAGGATCTTGTACCTTTACATAAAAGGTCTTGGTTCTCATTTTTTTCCCTTGTCCCTGCCCTCCCTTCACCCCATCCTCCCCTCCTCATTTACAAACATTTTATGAAAATTTAATACATTGATTTTGTCAATGGGCAAAAACCTTTCATAAATATTCCCTAGACAATTTTGCAATATTCAGGGTGATTTACTTTAAGCAATAGAACAAATATTTGAAAGCTGTTTTTTGAAAATAAATGTCACACATGTGTAAATACCGAATAGTTTCTCTGGTGTGAAAAACTATAATAGTACACAAGATCCTAATGGAATAATTAACAGTGTGAAATAGGAAGGAAGGAAGGGCTAAAGGTGTAGGGAAAGTGGGAAGGGTAGGGTAAAGGCAATAAGGGAAAAGAAAAAAATATGAGAAAATGAAAAAATGGAAATAAAATGTTTTTAAATGGGGAGGGGAGGAGGGGGTGAAGGGAGGGCAGGGACAAGGGGAAAAAATGAGAACCAAGACCTGCCATGTGAAGGTACAGGATCCAAGTAATGAATGTAACTGTATTGTATACCTAGATTGTACTAATAAACTCAATAAAAAGAAGAAAAACATCTTAGATTTTAAGTAGGTTTGAAAAAGATCAGTTTTGACCTTGAATAGTTTCAGAGGAATCTGTTTAATTCCTTGTGTACTTCAATTCCAGTTTATAAACCAGAATTTTCACAAACTCAGATAGTGAACTAATAGTTATCACTTTTAGTCACATAACATGGATTAATAACACAAATGGAAATGGGAGAACATTCTTAAGCAATCTGTAGTTTGGTTTCTCAATCATCCTTCAATTTTTCTATTCTGATAACATAAAGATTGGGTTTTTTTGTGTGTGTGTATTTTTAACTGTGGAATGTTATCTTTTTATGTTTTCAATATTTTCATTTATCCTAAGTGTACTCAATTAAATTCATGTTAGAATTAATAAGTAGTAGCTATTTGAATTATGAATCATGAACAACAATTATTGCATGTGATTATTATATGAGATGAAATGAAAGAAAACAGAAATATCTGCCCTCATAAATTTTCAACATTATTCAAAAATAATCTGTTTTATTTTCTCATCATATTTCTACTCTGTTCCAGTATAAAATTAAGTAAAAATGAATTTAGATTTACAATTGTTTATTTCACAAGGACAAATATTTTTAGTGTAGCATATTAATGAACATGGAATTCCATTAAGATAAAGAAAGTAAACATTTTATTATTTAATACATAGCATAATATTTTCAAAAACTGTACACAATAAAATATAAGAAATAATGGTCATGAATGCTCCATTCCAAACTGAATTGAAAGCAATATTATATCCAAAATAATTTATAAGCTTTAATAGCAATCTACTTATCTCGTGTTTTTGAATTTGTCAATTGTATATATTTTACATTGTCCAGGAGAAAAGTACATATTTTCCAAAGTGATTGCATTTGAATAATAAAGATAATATCATGAAATTATCCTAACACCAAATGTACCAATTAGTATAAAAATCTATGCCACTTGAATAAAAAATAAATATGTTGACAAAGTTTTAAGGTTTTTATAGTCACATTATTTTAAAATTACTTATTCATTTTTAGTTAAAATTTGTAGAGAATTTAATTTATACCTAGGATTGAAAAGTAAAATATAAAAGGAATTAAAATTGTTATGCCACAGAGAAAAACCTTTATGAATATAACTCTTTTAGAACAAGCTGCATTAGATTTTATAGACTATCATCATCATGGAAATCCTAATTTTGTTTAATTTCTTTCTTCTAACATGGTTTAAAATACAAACTTATGGGTTCATACAAATTTATGGATTCAGAAAATGGAGATGCCTGGTACGCTCATAGTTCTCATTTGTAAAAATCACTTTAGAGTCATTTATAGAATAACCAAAGGAACAAATCAATCATGATATTCTAGCAAAGTTTCCATGGAGAACACCTGATATATGACATTCAAATACTAGTACAAAGTATGTAATATTGCTACAGGACATAATTACCTTGTTGGTCTACCCAGCATTTTATTCCCCAAACCTCTTTTACTACTGCATTTAAAATTTATTTCCTCTCTTTGAGTTGAAATCACCAGGATTGGCATTTTTCATTAGAATACCTTTTTACAGGTCTGCTCTAGTTTCCTACAAAATATACTAAATAACTGTTTAGTTCTAATAGAGGATCTTTGTCCAAAATATTGACACAAATGTGTAAATGAGCACACAAATCTCATTTTGTAAGAGAAACTAGGAATCATGCCTTTGACCATGTTTTGCGCATGACTACACAGTGAACACAGCCCAAATATTTGTTTACTTATTATTTGTAAATAGGACAATATGTCTAAGTAAGCAGAGTTCTAAATAAATATAGTGTCCCTCTACATATTCCTTCTGAGAATTTTAAAAATAATTACCTTTCCTTTTAAATAATCTTGAACTTTTCACATTTTGCTTGGAGTATATTCATCATCCTCAAAATATATATAGTTCATCTTCATGTTTGAAGAAAAATGTGTTGTATAGAAACATGGACCTGTTCTTTTCTTTCAAGACTTGAAAGAATTTATCTCTTAAATACAATATTTATTGTATTGAGAAGCCATCTAAAGTTCTTGATGAAATGTTGAAGCATATTTACTAATTATTCTTTTCTCTTTGGTATTTTCTTGTATTTGCTCTTAAATGCATACTATGATGTATATATTAGGTTGTATTCTTTTAAAGCAAAATTTAACAGATTAAATTTGTGTAAGCCATTTATTGGGGAATGTTCTATAGAAAACGGGTGGCAATTAAGCCAGGTAGGATATTTGAGGAGAGTTATTGAAAGAATGAAGCCTTGGTTTCAAATTGGCATTAGCCTGACATTTCCTTTAATTCTTTAAATTCATTAATCACAAATTTTATAATGCTCTTATAAGATTACCCCATTATGTAAAAGTGCTGTGTGGGTACTTATACTCCCACCTTTTTTTCTGTTATAACTGAATTCATATTTTCTTATTCTATCTGATTTTGATTGTGTAGAAGATATTGCATTGGAAAAATATGGATACTTTGAGACTGAATGATGCTCTCTCATTTAAAAAATACATTTTCTTCTAGTCTTTAGGAGAATGAAGGTTGGAATCATAGTAATCAATAGGAAATTGATAAGATATGAATGTGGTTTCAGTGTCTGTGGGGACAAGTTGATTTACTTTTCATCATTTTTCTTAGAATGAAGTGAGTGTTTTCATGTGTAGGTCAAAAATCTAGGGAAACTGTGAATTCAGAGTTTCTGTCCTTGCTTTACAAATCTGCCTGAATTTGAGGTCAGTTTCATAACTTAAATACTGCTTGAAAAAAATGACAAGTTCTTCCAAAGGAATATAGTGGCACATATTGGGTAACAACTCTGAGCATCACTTCCATATTGGATTAAACCTTAGCCTCACAAATCCTTCTTACTTTGGCAGCTCTCTGAGACCTTTAAAAGCTTTTTTTGTGGGACAAGTTGATTTACTTTTCATCATTTTTCTTAGAATGAAGTGAGTGTTTTCATGTGTAGGTAAAAAGTCTAGGGAAACTGTGAATTCAGAGTTTCTGTCCTTCTTGCTTTACAAATCTGCCTAAATTTGAGGTCAGTTTCATAATTTAAATACTGCTTGAAAAAAATGACAAGTTCTTCCAAAGGAATATAGTGGCCCATATTGGGTAACAACTCTGAGCATCACTTCCATATTGGATTAAACCTTAGCCTCACAAATTCTTCTTACTTTGGCAGCTCTCTGAGACCTTTAAAAGCTTTTTTTGCCTGGTCTAGATTTTCTCAGTGTTTTCAGTGGTAAATTAAACCTAAAAGTAATACTTGCTGAAAACAAGTACTTTACTGTGTCATTGAAATACAGTCAGAGTTTATAGCTTAGCTAACCACGCACATTAGTGCATCAGCTTCTTTGAGGAACCGCACTGTAGCAAGGGCAGTGACTTTTAACAAGTACTTTACTGTGTCATTGAAATACAGTCAGAGTTTATAGCTTAGCTAACCACGCACATACAGTGCATCAGCTTCTTTGAGGAACTGCACGGTAGCAAGGGCAGTGACTTCGATTCCCAGTATGAAATGTGGATACCCAACAGCTGCCACATAGCAGTCTACATGGCAATTTCCATCACCCAAGGATGGTATTGAAAGTGGACATGGATGAGTCTCTGCAGTAGTATGGAAGCCAAATTTTGTTATACAGGAAGCTGTTTTACAAAAAAGTTATTTGCATTCATTACTATCACTGAAATGAACTTCCTGTAGAATTTTAAACTGTGATGAACTTCCATAAAACAGAAGAAATAGTAATTATTATGCTTCCATTTTTACCTAGTCATAATGTTTTTAGCTCTGTAGCTGGTTAATTTTTTTCTGAGGTCCACCCACTGAGGATTCTTTAAAAAAATTGAGAACTACATCTATGGAACCACAGAAATTTCTAGAAAGATGATACCTATTACAACTCCTATGTATGGAATATCCTAAATAAATATCATTGCCATAAGGCATCCTAAACTCACAGTAAAATGCCTTTCAAAAAACTTTATTATATAAATACTTAAGACTATTTCATGAAAATTATTCAATCAAAAAGAAAAAAATCAAATTTTCTAACTTTTAAAATTATCATATATGAAAATCAACACTGATCTATTGGCTAAAGATAAAAATGCGCTAGTGCTTCTCTTTTAATATGTTAACAAATTTGAAAGTTAACTTTCTTTTAAAATATATCTATAAATGCTAGATATAATTATTTTACATTCTTTACAAGGAAATTTGAAGTGAAATCTTTACAGATTATTATTATTTTTACTGATGGTGCAATCCTGCTTTAGCTTCAAAGTTAAATTTAAGAAATATGGATAATCCATGAAAAAATTAAATTTTATATGATTTAAAAGTGTATTATTCTGATATATAGAACCATGGAATGTGCTTAATACCACTTAGCTATAATATTATGAAAATATGTGATAATAACTTCTGGTAATTAAGAAACTTACCACTATAAGACAGTTTTAAAAAGTAATTATACCACTTTATATAATAAAAAATATGTAAGGCGTTTTTAGCTGGTCCTAGCACAGAAACTCAGTTTACATTTAGCTGATTTCTGTAATGTTTTCAGTCGCTCCAGAGGACTATAATTAGAATAGCTTAAAAAAATTTTCAAAGGACTTCTTTACTTCTTTCAATGCTGGGGGTTGAATGTGCCTTCATTCAGGCTATACAAGTGCTCTACCACTTAGGTACACATCAAGCACCGGAATATTTATTTTACCCTATTTTATTTGGTATTCCTTATATTTTTAAAAAACAGATTAAATATTATGGTAACCACATAAATGAAAAAAATCTATAAAATTTGTTATGAAAATGCATGAAAATATTTTATTTATGATAATTTGTTACCTCTCAGAAAATAGAATATTTTTTTGGAAAAATGTTGAAATAAAAAACTAAAGGGGGGGGGAGACCGCTTGATCCAAAACTATCACCTAGTTAATATTACCCTGTAGAAAATAAGGTAATTAATGGTTCTATGATGTTTTCTATGTTGCAGAGATATTAAGAAAAGTTTGATAGAATGAAGGTATGTTTGACTTTACTTTCAATGCATATAAAAGCAATATAGAGAAAGGTAAGAGTATAAAAATATGTGAATGCCAAAGAAGTAGGATAATAATTGAATAATAATTTTATAGGAAAAATTAATCAATATGAGTATATTAATTAATCAAAGATATTTATATTCCATAAATCAAGCTTTATGTTATAACCACATGGTGAAAATTGTAAAATCAAAGTAGAAAAATTAAAAGCATTCAAATGAATCAGGTAATATAGGAAAATATCTAGAAATTCTACAACAGAAAGCTGATTTTGATCTCTTTAAGATTTTAATGTAGAACTGAAAGTTGTATTTAATATCATTTCTCTTCATTGGCAAATACTAACATATTAAAGGTATATCACTTGATTTGTGGTCTTTCTTTTATTATTGAATTTTGTGATTCAGTATTCACACATGTTAAATTTGTGATTCACCATTCACTTGTTTCCAAATATTTCTATTCAAGTATTTCAATAATAATAACTATAATATGAGATTGAACTACTCAGCCATAAAAAATGAGAAATTAGTGTCATTCACAGGAAAATGGAGAAATATCAAGGATATACTCCTAAGTGAAATAAATAATTCACACATGTATAAATACCAAATCGTTTCTCTGGTGTGAAAACTATAATGTTACATACGATTCTAATGATATAATTGACAATGTGAAGTGGGAAGAAAATGGTTAAAGGTGTAGGGGGAAAGGGGAAGGGTAGGGGAAAGGTAATAATGGAAAAGAAAAAAAAGTGAGAAAATGGAAATAAAGTATTTGTAAATAGGGAAGGGAAGAGGGGGTGAAGGGAGAGCAGGGATAAGGGGAAAAAATGAGAACCAAGACCTGTCATGTAAAGGTACATACCATTGATGAATGTAACTCTATTGTATACTTAAAAAGTACCAATAAAGTCAATGATAAAAAAAAAAGAGATTGAAAGAAAAAATCTGTCATATTACTGGTAGGTAAGAAAAATTGTGTTACAATGTAATAAATATTAATAACTTACAAACAAAAATTAATGGAACATTGACATTTCTAATCAATGTGGAACACGTGGGAAAATTTTTAATTTGCTAAAAACATTAAATGTACACAGTACCAGTATTACTTTTAGAATAAAAATAATGCTGAACTGTGTATTGATTAGAAAGGCTCAATATATTTTCAAATGAGCATGACAATAGGTTATCAGAACCATAAAATAATCAAATTTTCAGAAATTTTACACCAATAGCTATTCATTGTAATGTTGTAATCATAATATTGACTTCCAAAATAGTAAATTGGTAGTGCCAATTATGAAACATCATGTGTTCATCAATGTAAAATATTAAGAATATGCTTGTGGCTTTTTAGAAAATCAAACATAGGTTTTTAAGTCTTTTACATTGGAATAAGCAACATATCTCATTAATGTATGCTGTTTAACATACAATTTCATAAATATATCCTAGTGCTCCACCCCAATGTTTAGTTGCTATCACTAATTATAATATATAAATATATGCATGTTTCTTGGTCACATTCCTAGCATTAGAAATCCTGGTTCACAGGGCATATGTATTTTCAGCCTTAATAGATACATTACCAAGCAATTTTCCAACAGGTAGTAGATAATCACAAGTGTGAAAAATATTTTAACATCTTTATCAATTCTTGACATTTTCTGTCGGTTTCATTTAGTCATTCCTGTGGTATGTACTGTACTGCACTGCAGTTTAAGTTTGCTGACACATATTTTATTGTCATGTTGGTGGCCCCTGAAATTATACCACTTAATTTGTAACATTGTCAGTTAATGCAATTTTACTGTTAGCAATTATCTGATAATGCTACAATTTTAAAATAGATTGACACAATTTGTCAAGTCGAATTATTTTAATAATGCTTTTTTACATATAGCTGAAAACCCATAGTACATTATAGTATCAGTTTAAAAAAAATTAATGTTCAGAACATGCTCATAAATTTTGGCCACAGGTTGGCCCTTTCACAGTTTTTTCTTCCCATAACCTTATTTTATTCTGAGAATATTCTCTAGAAGTCTTTACATGAGGTTTTCTAGTGACAAATTATATCTGATTTATTTGGATAAAATTATTTATGCCATTTTAATTTTATTTTATTAGTATATGCTTGCAATACATTTGGTTTATCATGGGGAGTTGGTGCATGTGCATAACTCATTTTGTTGCATCACTTTTTCCCTTCACTACTGTCCATCTCCCTACTTTTAGTCTCAATTCCTTTTGCAACAGATGTGTCTCTGTTTCCTTTTATCTTTAACTTTGCTCTATAATTTTTTAAATTTTGATTTTCTCATATAAAAAGAAATTATGTGATATTTAACCTTGTGTGTCTGATTTATTTCACTTAATATTAAGTTCTTGAGGTACATCTATTTTTCTACAAATGACTATCTGTGTGCAGAAGATTGAATCTAGATGTTTATCTCTATGTATTTCATATCTGAGGCACTGCTTTTTCTAGATATAGAATTCCAAGTAGGCTATTTTCTTAAAACTTAAAACTATCCACTCAATTATCTTGAAATGCCATTAATCTGCTGAAAATTTGATGTTATTCTTACTCTTTTTCCTTTTCAATTATTTACTCTCTGATTACTTCAAACATTTTTTTAAAATTTACTTTTAATTCCTCTAACCATATTCTAATGAATTTCACTAGGCTTTTTCAATATGAATTGATTTTTAAATAGATTTGATGTTATTATTTTAAAAATATATTTCTATCCTCCTCTCCCTGTGTAATAAGATTGCATGAATGTTTAACTTGCCAGTACCTTTATGTCTCTGTTTCTCTGTACAGTATTATTCATTATTTTTTCTCTCAGTGCATTGAAAACTTTCAGTTGACCACTTTCCATTAATGTAATCCTAGTCTTATTTCCTTTTTACTCTAGCTAATAAATTCATAATTCTAGATATTATATTTTGCATGGGAAAGCCACAATTGTTTTATGGATTGTAATTCTGTAATACAGCTGTTAACTTTTTGTCTATTTTTGGTAGCAAATTTACCACAGTTATTTTACGGTTATCATCAGCTGCCACTAATATGGGAATTATTTTAGATCTTTTTTATTATCTCCTTTCATCTTCTTTTCACTTATGTAGTTCTTTTTCTCTTTACATGAACAATAGGCTTTAATTAAATAATATTATGCATTAAATATTTTAAGGACACAATATAATAAACTTATATAACCAGAAAGGTAAACTAATATAATTGTACATTAATGTATATTGTAGATCATTTCATTCATAATATCTGAAAAAGAAGCAACACACTTTAATTGGAGGCATAATAAGAGTGAACATTAATTTTATCTGGAATATATCAATTCTGTAAGTGTTTATGCATATTTCTATTTGAACATATTTATGCAACATTTTGTAACCAACATAACCTTTTTAAACATAGAAAGCTGGCAAAAGAAATAGCTTTATTCTGAAAATGCTGAGTTTAAACTGCTTTTTCAAGAATATAATATACTAATTATATGTATAGGAGTTGCAATCTATATGCAAAAGTTATAAGATCGTACAAGAATTTCTGAATACATAGTATGTGAAATATATGGACTAATACATGAAACAATTCTAAAATAAGTTTTAAAATGATCATGTCTTTCTACTGACCATAGACTCAAACTTTTAAACTACTGTTAATGTTTCATTAATTGTTGTGCAAAATGAAAACGGTATTTAAAGCCCTTTTAATAGTTAATAGTCATGTTTTTGTTTATTCTTCATACATATATTATGTTTTGCACTATATCAGAAGCCTCGTGAGTTCAAAATTTCAGATATTATTTAATATGCTTTTATGCCTAGGAAAATTATAACTGAATAAAAACACAGATATGAGGTACTACTTTTATAGTTTGGTTAATATCTCTTAAATTCCAGGATTAATAGTTGGCTATGTTGCCACCTTTGCATAAAAATAATCTTCCATTTTGTAAGACACACTAATTCAAAACTTTCATTCACAGTCTTACTGTTATTTCTCAAGCAAAGATGTCACTAACTGCACAACATAAAATGTCCCAATATAATATTTAGTGTATTTTATTTTTCTGTCCTTCATATAATGTGTACTTACATCATAGATAGGTATTGCATACTCTTTTATTCATTGTTGTTTCCCATATTACACCATGACATTTGAATAAATATTTTGACCGATTCATTTACATTTTATTCTTAGAACTTATACTGATAGAATGAAATTACATTGAAGATATTCTAATTATTATTTGAATTGCTTGCAATGGAACATTTACGTGTGTATTGTAGAAAACATACCAAATGGTCTACTTTTCATTGCCATTACTTCATTTGCCAACAAACTCTGCACAGACAACCAAACATTGTAAAAAGGAGCATCGCTTACAGATCTCATCAATTTCTCCTAAGCAATTGCTAGTGCCACTTAAAGGACATCAGGAGTTCAAAATTTAATGCTCTAATAAAGTCCTCCATCCCAAAGTGAGACATTGGCTGTGAGACTGCATCATTGGTAAAGTGAATCCGTATATCCTAACATGATTGTGAACAGTTTCAAGTCTCATCTCCCTACAGCACTCCCAGTGAAATGAAGCTGAATAAAACAAATCCTGATTTTTCACATTTTCTGTTATTAAAGAAAGGAACAAAGTAGTGCCAAGGGGAACGAAAGAATAGAGATATGGCTATTCACTTGTGAAGTAAATTAATAAAACTAACCTCATTTCTTTTGTACAAGTTTTCAGTAGATGCCCCTGGAGAACAATTCCCTTTATAGGATAGAATAAGATTGGGGGATGTACTATGAAGATTTGTAAGCAGGCTGGTTTTAGTAATATTTGAACCTGATGCCTCATGAGAGACGAGTATGTCACCTTGTTTGCCATCAGATGTTTGATTTTTTTGTTTCCTTATGGGATAGTTCCTTTGTATAATATTTACTAGAAACTTTGGTAACTATTATACTTTCATAAATCATGGTATGTAAAAACATCGGGGAAAAGGACCAAAACAATCATGTGTGTATACTGTATATGCTCAAGAGATTTCTTTAAATCCTTAAATATGTGTGATGCTCTGGGCTTACATAAAATATTGAATTCATCTTTTGCCAATGCTGTGCAAAAATTAATAAAATATGCTATTAAAGCCATTGTGCACAGTGACAAACTGAACAACCTTCAGGCTGTTAATCTGCCAAAAAGAGGATTTTTCATTTCAGTGGCTAGCTGAGTGATGTTTGTGCAGATATTTTCCAACCTGTCTCCTTATCTTTTTTTTTAGTGGATCCATTTAAGAATTAATCCAGCATCATCTAATAGTACATAACATAGGAGTACACATCTCTAAAGAAATAGATATAAATAAAAACATATTTCATTAACAAAAAAAAAGAAAGAAAGAAAGAAAATGGGCCAGGGATTTTTGCTCAGTGTTTCTAGTACCTGCCTCACAAGCACAAGGACCTGAGTTCAGTCCCTGGGAGGGGGGAAATCTGATACTTAAAAAAGAAGAAAATGAAAAAAGAAAATGAAGCCAAATATCTGAGCAAATAATATATTTTGTTAGAATTTGAATCAACCAATGATTTTAGACTTTGTTCTAGATGACAACTTTCTCCAAGACTATTTTCCTGATAAATCATCTTTTCTAGACTAGAAGATTCAAAGTTGTGAAAGTTTAAAACATTTTACCTGGCATAAATCAACTGAAAAGAAATGATAGATATAGTACAATGTATTCTTGTTATTTTGTAAAGTTAGTTTGCTGTAAGATATGTGGTATACTGTCTTGAAAAATAAGTCAATATACTATCTTGTCAGTATATGTGAAACAGAATTCATGAAGTATTTAAATGTTTATTTTTGTTCTTAAAAAACCTGTTTAAATGATATAAAATGAAAAATATTCCATTTTAGATGAACTTTGGAAAATTCCATGGAGTTATTTAGTAAAGAACAAAGATTCTACATTAGGTAAACAAAAGAATTTGATTTTTTAGATAGTCTGGCATGGAAATTTTTCTGAAATTATGAAAAAATATTCAATTTCATTTTTATCTAAGGATGATTAACATGTGATAATTATGTAATGAATGACAATCTTTAAATTATCATAATTTGTATTGTAAGGCAATTCTTATAAAAAGAGGCAGAAAATTTTCCTTGGATTGGGACTTTGTTGTGATTTAGATATAAAATGTCCTCCAAAGTCGCATGTATTTGGAATGTGATTGGTACATAAAAGGGGCACATAAAAGATTCATACTCACCGGTGTACTTTTCCAAAGATGAGTTTATGCTATAAATATACGGTGGTCACTGGAGAAGTAAACAAAAAGGGTGTGTTTATGTCCCCATGTAGAGAGCACATGTCAATGTATAGGATGAAGAGAACATGATGCCGCCCAAATAGAGTACAATGTCAGTGTGCTCCCAAGAGTGGAGAGTGAAACCCAAGAGTGACAGTGTGGGAAACCTGCTGTGTGATCCCCCCAAGAGTAAGAGTGATATCTAAGCCAACAGATCACCCGGTGACCTGTGTAACCCCATTGTCTAAATTCAATGTGTGGAAACCTGTGACTTGTGCAGCCCCAGTATCTACTCAAACAGCCCCAATATGTGTGAAGTGACAAAACCCGAACCAGTGCCACAGACCTCCAGTTAGAGTGGTATAAAATACAATGTGCAGAGGACTAGCTCATCCCACTCGGTGACCGATCCAGCTCGACGGCAACCTGACAGATGAGATCTCGGAGGAGACCTCGGTCGAGACATCGTATGCATGCACGGAGTGGACCCCCGGATCCACGCAGAGGCAACCAGATAGACAACTGCAATCACCAGGAAAGGAGAAACAAAATCGCACTCCTGGGACTTGTGAAGGTACAGGGAGTGGCAACTGGCGGGTATGAATGAACACGTTTGATGTGTGACATATATAATATATAAAAAAATCTAGTTGGCAACTACTACTGTCTCGAGCTCCAGTTAGTGCACACTCCTGCTCATAGCATCCCGCTCTCTCTCCCTCCCTCCCTCTCTCTCTCTCTCTCTCTCTCTCTCTCTCCTTCAATACTGGTGTTGGGTTTTCTCTACCCTGTTCTTTTGCTAAGGCATTTCCTCCTTTGAGCCAACTAACAATGGACTGGATCCCATAAAAATCATGTGCTTTGCCGGGCTGCAATGCCAGCACTCGGGAGGCTGAAACAGGAGGATCACTGTGAGTTCGAGACTAGCCTGGGCTACATAGTGAGTTCCAGGTCAATCTCAACTATATAGTGAGATCCTGTCTCAAAAAAAAAAAAAAAAATCCTGTGCCAAAACAAACTTTTCCTTTCTTAGCTTGTGGATATTTGAAATTTTGTCCCAGCAAAGGGTGTGTGAATGAGACACACAGTTGGTAACATGAGTAGTTGTCATCAAGACTGTACCTGACATGCTGTTTGGTATTCTTTGAAATTTTTTGTGAGAAGAAACCTTTACAAAATGTTAGTGAAGTAGCCTATGGAAAACCTAGATTGCATAAGCAGAGCTTTGTGCTATTCTTATTGGAACAGAGAGCAAAATGCTAACAGGAATATAAGCAGTAAGTGATAGGCTCAAGAAGTTAAATTGAGAGCAAGAAATCCATGGACCATTGTAGTACACACTCTGGCAGAGACCAAATATGATATACTCTGGCAGAAAATTTGTCTATATTTCATTCATTTCCTAGGATTTTGTGTGACTGATATTAAAGGAGATAAATTAAGTAGCATGGCTCAGGATATTTCAAGGAAGCCCAGTGTTTAGGTTGTGTCCTGGATATGGCTTTTAGCAAAATTTCGGTAAGATATAGGATGAAAGAGCAGAGCTGAATGAAAAGGTTTGCAGTTGCACAAGAAGCACAGCAAAGTAATGTCACACAAAAAAGAAGGATGGGGTTGCTGAAAATATTAACAAAAACAGTTCAGTACTTTGTATTATGAAAAAAAGGAAAGATGGTATCTCTGAAATTAGCCATAAGCCACCCATGGCAGAGTCAAATGTGAAAAAGCATAAACGTTTCAAACAGAGCCCATGGACTTCCTACTCAAGAAGATCAACATAAAAAAAAAAATTGTTTCCTGAGATTCATTTCAAAGTGCTCAGCCATGTAGGCACTTAGAGGCCTCTTCAGACTTTGATGTTATCAATATACTATTGCTTTCACTGTTATGCATAGTGCAAGAGTTGAGTTTCAGAAGTTTTCACTCATATTTCAAAAGAAGGGCTAAAAGGGTAGGCAATGTGCCACTAAGAAGGTAAGGCATGAAACTGTGAAAGTAAAACCAAAGGTGCAGTGAGAGACCATGTGGGCTGGATCCTGCAATGCTGTAGCGTGAGGGGTACTCAAACACTTTGGTGTTCACATCTTTGTACAGCCTGGGTGGTGGCCGTGGAACTACAAAACTTAATGTTTGCCTTGTTTTCAGTGTTTCTTTGATCTTACTCATTTATATTCTGTTATTTCATCTTTAAGGATGGAAATATTTACCCGGTGCCATTGTACATTGGAATTATTTAATTTTCTCTTGAAATTTAAGGTACTCACAGTTAGGTTTGCCATGACACTCAGAAGAGATTTTGGTCTCAGACTTTTCAGCAATATTGGAACTGTTAAGTTTTTGGCAACTCTTGGAGATGGATTATATACATTTTTCATAATGACAAGATACGAACCTGGTAGGGGCCATCTGAAAAATATTATGGTTTATTTCTGGAATGCTTCCCAAAAGATCATGTGTTTGGAAGATGATTAGATTGTGGTGTTCTAAACTCTTTAGTGGATTCACGTCTTTATGAGTTCAATAACTAAATGTGCTGTTAGGAGTTAGGGGCTGGTGGGAAACAGGTTACTGGGGGTATGACCTAGAAAGGTGCATTCATGTTATTCTCTCTCTTCAATTCCTGCATGTCATTGAAAGAGCATCATTCCTTTTCCACCATGCTTTCTTCAAGTTGTTTCTTCCATGGTTCTTATCAACAGTTGACTGAATGCTCTAAAATTATGAGCTAAAATAAATCTTTCTTCCTTTAAATTGTGGGTACCAGGCATTTTGTGCCCAAAATGGAAGTGACTAATACAAATTTGATTTTTAAATGGCATTCCAAATTGATTCTTGTGATGACAATCCAGGACAAAAAAAAAAAAATCACTCTTCAGAAGCCAGCAATTTAAGGCGGAGGAAAAGCAAGTAGGTTATACTCAAATTGTATATGAAATTCCAGTCAGATAATTACTGAAAGGAAATTTTTACCCATGAAAAGTAAGGAGCATGTTTAAACACAAGAACAAGAAAAACACACCCTGAATTTTGCACTTATATTGCTTTGCTCTCCTTAATTATGTTATCTTTTGAAAAATATAACTTCCTGCTGCTTATACACACGCACACACATACACCGTTGAAATTTCCAAGTACAGATTTTATTCTAATTGCTACTGTATTTATTTTAAACTTGCTTTCTTCGTACTTATCCCTAAGCTATTCCCCTATTTACTACATTCATTATTCAACCAGTATTCAGTATTAACATTAAAATTTGCTTGTTTCTATCAAGCTCAACAATCAAATAATAATGACTGAAAAAAATGTTTCTTAGATATGCTTATTCTAAGAATACTTATTGGCTTTTAGTTTAATACAACATTAAAAAATAGTTCCTAAGCATTCCTTAATATTGACCATTATTTTAAATACAGTATTATGATAATTAATTCAACTGATTTTAAAGACGAGGTACCAAATTTATCTTCTTTCATATAATTAAGCCTTCATTTTATAGCTCATTTTCTACTACTTAGCTTTACTTTATTATTTGTCTTTTACATCATTTTATTAAATGCATAGCTTGATAATGTCCAACTTTTTCTTATGCACATTATTAATGTTGCATATTGTACATAGGCCGAGAATTCAACCTAGAAGTAATAAAATTATATATTCAATGTCATAAGGCTTCATTTCTGAATTTATAATTTCTTTTGACTCAGATATTATACATTCTATTTTGAATTATAAAAAATTTTATAAAAAATTATTTGTGAATTAGTTATACTTTTGTCCAAGTGCTGTCGCTATGCTATCAATTGATTTTTTATTTATGCTTTGTACCTTTTTTGGGGTCTACTTGCTAATTCAAAAATGTTAAAGACTAACACGAGGATGGTGATTTATAATTCTCGATAATTCTATCCATATATTGTACTATATATTATGAGGTTATGGAATTAGATGCATAATATTTAAACACTATTAGCTTCCTCTTAAATCATTAAGGAATCTATTTCTTACATTCTTATAACTTTTTCTTTAAAGGTTAGTAGTCACATTTTAAAAATTCATTCATTATCTATAGTGTGCTTCAGTTGACTGGCATTTTTTTCCTTTTTTTTTTTCAACATCTTGTTTCCAATATTTTAGATCTATTTGTTACAAACAGAATGGGACCACATTTTTAGTTTAGTTTATGTTTTGATATTTAAAATTAATTTTATAATGACTACCTAGGATGGTTTGGATATAGTTTGTGTCACTCAAATGTGAATGTGCTACGAATCTGATCTGAGGGTGTTCACCAGTGTTGGGATGTGGTGAAACTTTTAATTGGCATGGCTCAGGGGAGGTAATTAGGTCACTGAAGTCATTACTCTAGGAAGAAATAAAGTGCACTTCAAACCAGAACAGGATAGTTTCCATGAAAACAGTTGTTATAGTGGATGTTAGCACCTTCTCTTAATGCTCATTCTACAGTTTCTGCCTTTCTGGTTCTCACCAGCCTTGGCAACATGCTGTTTAGCTTGTCCTGCCACAGAATAATGAAATGTGTAAGTCTCTTTATATATTATCCTCATGTAAAGTTTTGTTATAGCACAAAGAACAGACTAACATAATTCCAATTAAGATTCGTTTGTTTACTATTTAATTTTTCTAATTGCCTTCTTTTCATTTGATCTTTTTATAATTCATTTTACATGACATTGAACATTATAATTCAGATTAAAAAGTGGTTATTCTTAATGTGTTAAAGTGGATGTTTAAAATCTAACAGCCCTTTCTAAACTCTCCAAAGCAAATTTAGTATTTTTATTTATAAACGTTAGCAGTAATGTGATATATATTGGATGGTTTATTATCTGCACATATTAGTTATAATGATTTTGTAACCACATCACTGTATAGTATCTGACATGTTGTTAACTCTAATAAATATCTTCTGATTAAATGGCTTAATGTTTACAATGAAACTTAATAATGAATACTATAACATTTAATGGAAGAAATCTGAATCAGACGAAAGAAAATAGTTTAGTAAAAAGATGCCTTATGTAAGATAAATTTTATAATAATTAATTTATGTTAAGACTGAATTTAGGACTCTGGCCAAATAAGAGTGACATCAATCCTCGTTAAATTATTTAGCGATTTAATGGAAGCTAAGCATTGCAACATTAAAAGAAACTCATTCTCCTTACCACTTTTTCAATAATTCAGATGTCAATGTTTTAGTACACTTCACTTGCCTTTAAAAAGCTCTTTCCCTCTAAGAAAAATAGATAGTAATATTCAGCAACAAAACACATGTGCTGAAAAATATATTACCATTTTATTAACTGTAATAATAAATGTTAATCTATGCAGTTTGGATAAAAGACACTGCTTTAAATATGTACAGAATTTGTGCTAGTCCTTGTAATTATACTCTGAAGTCTTTCATTAACTGTAGATAAAGGTAGGTGAGTAGGTTCCAATTCTATGGTTGTAATAATGAGTTGAAATTATTGTAATCAATCCATAATCATCAGGTGCAATAGTAGCAAAGTGATTACATAGATGTTTCTAATCACATCTTGACAACCTTTTCTTCGTACCATAATAAATTCCTTAATATTATTTTACATGTCATTTTTGTAACCACAGTTCATTTTATAAGAAATAATTATCTGTTCATTTTTAACAAGTGTTTAGATTACATAGTTTAATAAAGAGTACTAATTCATTTCATCACAAAATGTGAATTTAACAGCAAAATAACTGCATAATGATTGCAGAACTCCGATCCTAATTCAATAAATATGCTACACATTTTATAGCTTCACATTAATATTACTAAAACAATATTAATTTAGATTTCATATTAATCTAAGTTTGTAAAAATATACAGTAAGAGGAAACATTAATCTTGAATTTTTTAAATTGAAAATCACCAACATTGTCCAATGCTTAGCATACATTGTGGTAGATATAATTTTAAATATATTTATTGATATTTATTTTACTTAAAATATAAGCAAAGTGCCTTATAATGACATAATATTTTAGTGAGGCTTTCACAATTATGACTCCCACTAAAAGAAGACCTGTTTTTATATGCAACATAGAGAGATGGTATATACCCATTTCCAATTAATAGGGAAGATGTCAGCAGTAATGACAGATTTGAGGCCAACATAAACAATTTAACAACTTAGCAAGATCTTCTCACAGAATACAGACTAAAAATAACATAAAATAACGAATTGGGTTTATAGCTTAGTACAAAGGCCTGAGGTTCATTTGCCAATATTGAAAGAGGAAGAAAAAAATATGATCTCTTAGTCCAGCAACAAAATTCATATCTGTAATCCAAGTTACTTAATGGGCTGAGGTTGCAGAATGGCAAGTTCAAAGCCAGTCTGAACAAATTAGAGAGATCCTGTCTAAAAATAAAACATAAAAAGGGTTGAGGGTGTAGCCATCTGGAAAAGAATCCCCAGTATAAACAAATACTCTCCAGTAAAACCCAGATCCCAGGTAACAAGAATTTGCCAACTTTGTAAGTCTACAGGGAAAGAACAATCTACTTAAAGACAAAAATTTGAAGAAATTTGTGAAAATATCTTGGAGTGAAAATGTAGTGCATATTTAAATAATGAAAAGAAAACTTTATCCATTCATTTGGGGTTTTAATACAATGGAGTACTACTCATCCATAAACAAGGATAAACGAGATATTTCTAGGTAGTAGAATGAACTTCAACACCATATTCTTAAGTGAAATAAATCAGACACACATGCTTAAGTGACACATTATTTTTCTCCCGTGAGAAATCAAAAAATTGAATAAGGACCAAATGTATAATAGATATTGTGAAATAGAAAACATTCAACTGGGAACAGGGACTAGAGATAAGAGAGGGGGAAGGAGGAAAGGCAAAAGCAAAAAAAAAAAGAGATTAGAAGAAAAAATGGAAACAAAGCTTTTGTAAAAAGGAGTTGAAGGGAGGGAAAGAGGAAAAAAGAAGAATTTACTGGTAAAATTCCATATGCTGAATGTTGTTATTATTATCTATATCTAAAATGTACCAGTAGAATTACTTAATTAAAATAGAATAAACAATGAAAAGAAGTCAGTGTGGGTAGAGGATAAAAAAATATAAAGACAGGAATAGCAATGGAAATTTGTAAAAGAAACAGAAGATCATTTAGAGACTTGTAAACTGACATCAGAGGACTATTAAGTGTCCTGTTTCACTCATTATTCAGACATTTTTAGACCACATTGCATGCAATCTAGAAAATGTAGCAGATAAGAGTCCAATTAAAATGTCAGGTATAGAAAAGAGTTCAGGACAAAAAAGTTCTTGACCTTTCAAGAGTCAAGTAATAGAGACAGAACTGAAGGCTTTGGAATATTAGACAAAACTGATAAAGTTGGGTGAAACAAAAGAAAAAATAAACTGAATGAAAAGATACTTTGCTTCAAGTGGAGGATTTCGGGTGTTTTTTTGGGGGGGCGAGCTTATGGATGAGAAGTTAATAGTGCTAATTACTTAAGTGTTGATGCCCAACCAGGAGTGTGGCAATCAGGAGTTACTTTTTGAGTTATTAATTTAAGGAGGAATATTTGATGTGGAAGTAAAAAAGTAAATTATAAATGTGTCTGTGGCAGGTAGGGTGCAGTGTCAACTTCTTTTGTTCTGGAAACTGTCCAGGGCATTGTGGAAGCAACCTGGCCAGTGCCTTTAGGTGGATCATGGAGGTGTGTCCTTGGCATCTACATCTGGGCTCTCACTTTCTCCTGCTTGGTGCTGTTCCCTTGCTCTGCTTCAGTGCTGACAAGAATTAAGCAGTTTTGCTCCATTGTACCATTCTCCAATGATGTTTCTGCCTTGGAGGCAGCCAAACATGTTTGAGTACCCTGAAACTGGGAGCTAAGTTAAACTTCTGCTTTAAATTGTGGGTTTCTCCTATTTCTTCTCCAGCAATGAGAAAGCTGACTTGTACTAAATCTAACAAACCTAACTTCAGAATTTACCAAATAATAATTGATCTTTTCTCTGGTAATACAAGTAACACATGCCAATATTTATTTCAGGCTATTCACTGTTATTTTTCTGGTGACCTTTGACTTGCATTAGTGATAACTAATAACGGATGAGAAAATAATAAAAATACAATATGTAATGAATAGGTTAATTTCTTTCATATTGTGTTGTAGAGAACATAAGCCATAATATTAGAGAGTCTTACTCTATTAAAATGCTTATTTCAATTCCTCTCAGGATACATTTTTCCCCAAAGTCATTTCAAAGTGTTTTACTCTAGCCCTGTTTTATTTTAAGGTACACACTAATAGTTCTATCTTTTAGTAACGGCTTCAGATCACAATGGATCCTCCAAGATTTATGTTGCACCTTCAGCTATAAAATTTGTACATCTATTTTTGTGGAAAGTTTTTATATTATCATTTTTAGCCTGAATCCAGAGTTATTTCTTTTAATGTGAAAAAAAGTTATAAACACGAAATTTCTACTCACTCAGCTCTTATGTAGCATAGCAATATACTATATTGCTAAGAGATGTTTTTACTTTGTTTATTCACCTTCCTTTGTTTTTACTGTAAAAGTCTTAAGCCATTATCCACCTCACCCACTCCCAAAAGAGAGATAGACAGGGCAGGCATATGAGGAGAACTTACATAATCATTGCACCTCGTTTTGCTGTCAAAATTCTTTTAATGTGAATTACATTAAAGGATTCGTTACTCCAACACATAACTTGGTATCTTTTACTTTCTGCTTAGATCAAATTTCCAAATGGGTAATTCAGAATAAAAAGGCAATCACAAGTGATGTCCTATACTCATTTCAAATAGGAAAGATGATATAATCAGAAACTTACCAAAAATGCAGATAGATTTTTAGAAATAAATGTTATTTTGAATATTTGTGGAGGAACCAGTAAGTATTATTTCAAGGCAGTAGAACATTTTAGAAATGCAATAATTTCTACCTGTAGGTGGTATACAAAACTTAAGTGGGTGAATAAAAAAATATATTGAAATTTTCCATATTTGTTAGTTTATGGAACCTCATTCTCATAAGTATATAAAAAAGAAGGTATGTAATCCCAAGTGTAATTTTAACACTGATTCTAGAATTACACACCATAACATATTATCTATTTAGGACTAATAATATTAATAATGATGCTTTATTCATTGGGGTCACTAAAAGTTGTTCTTCAAAAACAAGACTAATTATACAAATGTTCATAAATCTGATTTTTCTTTTAAGTGAAAATATTTCACATGAGGGATTTTATAATTTTTTAGCATTTGTTCTTAATTATTACGTTTAAGACATTGATGTGGTATGAAGCTGTGTAGAGTCAATATTAGAATATATGAATTCATATGTGGAATGTTTGCTTATATGATGCTCTGTGTCTTATAGTCTGCAAATGTGACAAGAATATTTAACATGTAAAACAGCAAAATCCTGTGACTTGGCAGCTTAGAAGTAACACTGAAGTTATAGAAAGCATAATAAGAATTTCAACCTGATACTGTTCTTTAGAAAAGAGAAAGATTGCTTCTAATTGGTTGGTGTTTCTAGTGGTTTTGTTTAAAATGCAGAATGTGGAGCTGGGGATTTGGCTCAGTGGTTCCGTCGCCTGCCTTGCAAGCGCAAGGGCCCGAGTTCCACCCCCGCTACCAAAATACATAAGTAAAATACAGAATATGAACAAGATCTTGCAGAATGAGTCAAATATCTACAAGTATGTACATTAATTTATATAAAACACAGAGACCTATCTTAGTTACAATAGAGAGCATTTTGGACATTTAAAAATGAGAATAAAAGAGCACAACTTATGAGAATGTTAATGCTGAGGAAAACATTGGCAAAGGGGATCTTGAAATATTATGTTCTTTTATACTTATAATCATGCTGTATCAGAATGGTATAATTTGTTTCATTTTTTCAATTTAAATTATGTAAAATAATAATTGAGGGCTGGGGATTTAACTTAGTGTTTCTACTGTCTGCCTCACAAGCACAAGGTCCTGATTTCTATCCCTGGTACCAAAAAAGCAGAAAAGAATAAGAGATTGGAACAGAAGCTGAGATTGCTTATGATACATGGGATTGAATTATTTATTTGCTTTTAAATTTTGTTTTTAAATTTCTATGAATGTTATAATTTGTAATTATGATAAATACATATTGTATTGTCTATAACTTTAGTATCTTTATGAATTCTAATTCAAATAGATAAGCAGCAGCATGCTCCTATTCTCATGGCCTAAAATAATCTTCTACGGATTCTTGAGTTTCTCCTATTTATTTTTTGCCCTTGTGAGGCAGGTGGCGGAACCACTGAGCCAAATCCCCGGCCCAAGTTTCTCCCATTTCTAAGAATTAAATTCTACCATTTGTAAAAACAGATTCTAGAAACTAATTTTGTATTTTTGCATTTGTTAAAA
Source organism: Fukomys damarensis (assembly GCF_012274545.1). Lineage (NCBI taxonomy): Eukaryota > Metazoa > Chordata > Mammalia > Rodentia > Bathyergidae > Fukomys > Fukomys damarensis. Next base: position 2,085,204 of record NW_022900918.1, read on the forward strand.
ATATTGTATCATCTCACGAACAAAATAGAAAATTAAAACAGCAATGTTAACAAAAGTTACATGTGCCTATGAAGGAATGAAGTGGGAAATTTTTGAATTCAACACAAGTAACATTTACTATACTTTATGAGAAGTTTTGAAATTCAGTAATCTTCATTAATAAACAGAATAGCATAAATTGGCTGCAGTAGCATTAAATGCATACTTGGAAGCATATCAGGTAAATATGTACATATCATATGCATGTTTTGTCAGTGAAGATTCACTGTCTCTAAAACGTCTCTCACAACTTGTTACCACTTCTACCCCTTGATAAATGCCATCTTCCTATCATAACACGAATGACTGAAACTATTATGTGCCTTGAGACAAAATTAATTGCCTATTCCTTTTTCGGCAGCGCTGTAATCATACTTCTAAAATAGGAATTTCGTAGTGTAGAATTTGTTGTACATGTTTGCTTTTAGATTTTGACTTTCAAGGTGAACAACTATGTATGTTGCTTTGTAAATTTCAATAATATCTCTCTAAATTTGGAAATGTACACATAAACATCTTACAAGTATATGTCAACATACACATAGATATGTATACGTGCAAATATTGAAATACTTCTGCAGTTATTTAAAAACAGAATTCAGGTGGACTCAACATATTATTGTCAAAAATTCTTTCATAATTGTCTCTTGAATGTCAAATATTTAGTCTTTCGATCAAATTTTTGAAATATTTTAATTTGAATGCTAAGATCATAAAAGAGCTATTATTAAATAGCTTATATTATTAAAGTAAAATGTAAATTGTAAACAAATTAGATTTTACATAAAGAGAGGTTTTATGTCAAATGTGTGCATACATCAAAGTTATAAATGCTCTTTTAAAGCTGAAATCTAATCATAAAATGTTTGAAATTGCAGTTTTCTAAATTAGATTTGCTTATGTATTGTCAATGTTGAAGTAAGAATATTTGTTGATATGTTAATTCATATGACAAGAGAAAGAATGTATAAAATATTTCTAATGACTATGACTCACATAAGGGGTCTTTTAAAATTAAAATTAAATTTATAAAAAATTATATGATCATGCTATTTCTTATTGTAGAGAATTGTAATACGCTATATAATAAATTTATATAAATAATTTTACAAGTAATTGCATTCTCATATTCTCTAAAGTGTCAATAACTTTAAATAACATTTAGAGAATTAGCAATAAGAAAGTGGAAACTTGCTGGGGATTTAGCTCAGTGGTGCTGCCGCCTGCCTTGCAAGCTCAAGGTCCCAAATTTGATCCCTGGTTCCCATACAAAAAAAAGTGGAAACTCTAATCACACGTGTTGGAATAAAATTTTAGTTCATCATCATTTATTCTGTTCTTCATAAAAGTTTTTTTTTGGGGGGTGTTCCAGGGATGAAACTCGTGTCCTTGCACTTGAGGGGCAGGCCACCGAACTGCTGAGCTAAATCCCTGGCTCTATAAAAGTAAGTTTTGATAGCTTTTCCCTTAAATGACTGTGGCTATCTTTGTTCATCATTGCATTAAATAATATTTCCATTGTATTTGAAATAAATGTATTTAGTATAGCGCTTATTCTGTCATAAAAGAGAAATTTTATTGATTAGAATCATGAATTACAATTGACAAAGTAACTGAAGCATTCATGTCCTTCAAGAATTACCAAAATTTTTGAGAACTTAGTAGGAGAGAAAAGTTTAAATATGTGTTTCATAGTATGCCCCTCACCAAGAAATAACATCAATGACTGATTATTTAATCACCTGCTATAGACCAGATGATATGTCAGATGTTATACATATGTATTTTTGTAGAATCCTTACAAAAAAAAATATTTACATCTTGATTTTTTTTCAGACTATTGACAAATTTAACAGGTTAGCAAATATCAGGAAGCTGATAAATGGCTCTTGCATTGAAACACAAAATGTCCGCATAAATAGGAGATATTTTCCCTCTACAGTGTTCTGCTTTTTAAATGTACCAGAGTCACAAAATCCACATCCCTAAAAGTAGTGGGAGGGTTACTGTGGGATTGTTACTTCAATCTTCTTTTATAGGATTTTTTTTTTTATTTCTAAGGACATTTGAACAATTTTTGTAAATACTTATTTAAAATTAGAATTTACATTTTTTAAAAATTGAGTTGATTGGTACATTTTAGGTATACAGTACAGTTACATTACATTCATTATTGGAATCTTGTACCTCCACATGACAGGTCTTGGTTCTCATTTTCCCCCTTGTCCCTGCCCTCCCTTCACCCCCTCCTCCCTTTGCCATTTACAAACACTTTATTTCCATCTTTTCATTTTCTCACATTTTTTTTCCTTTTCCCTTATTACCCTTCTCCTACCCATCCCACCTTCCCTACACCTTTAGCCATTTTCTTCCCATTTCACAATGTCAGTTATCTCATTAGGATCTTATGTACTATTATAGTTTATTCACACCAGAGAAAATATTTAGTATTTATACATGTATGACATACATATTTCACTTAGGAGTATATTCTCAATATGTATCCATTTTCCTAAGAATGAATCTAATTTCTCATTCTTTATGGCTGAGTAATATTCCATTTTATAGAAAAAACCACATCTTCTTTATCCAGTTTCCAACTGATGGGCAAATGGGCTGTTTTCAAGTTTTAGCTATTACAAACTGTACCGCTATAAACATGGGTGCACATATATCACTGTGATATGATTCTTCTAACTCTTTTGGAAAGAAACCCAGCAGAGGGATGGCTGTGTCAAATGGAACCTCTAGTCCCAGCTCTTTGAGGTATCTCCATATTGATTTCCATAGTGGTTGCACCAGTCTGCACTCCAACAATGGAGAAGGGTTCCTTTCTCCCTACAACCCAGCCAACACTTGTTATTGTGTGCTTTCTTGATAGCAGCCATTCTTTCTGGGGTGAGTTGGAAGCTCAGTGTTGTTTTCATCTGCTTCTCTCAAATGACCAGTGAGTGATGTGGAACATTTTTTCATATGTTTACTTGCTGCTTTTACTTCTTTGTCTGAGTAGGATTTACATTTTCATGGCATTTTCTACAGAACACTCTTCCTCAGAAACCCATCAGTTTCTGCTGTGATAAAAAATAAATCAGAGAAATTTAGAGTAGAGAAATTCTTCCATGTGTGCTATGGCACACACACACAAAAACACGTGTGCACATACACACAGAAGAGGTGCATTCTATGCTTTTGCTTTAGTGTTTTACATGTTGGTTTCCTGTACTAATTTGCACTTAAGACAGCAATTGGTATTTTTTTAAAACAGTGTTTTGCAACAACGAGCAAAAATTTATAGAAGATTGCTAAAGGAGACACAAGTCAATGAAACTCTAAAAACTAAATTCAATGGAATTTGGTAAGAAATCCAACCAAGTGTAGAAGGACAATGTGCAATACAAAAAACAATTTGTGCCAAGAATTTCTTATAGTCAATGATTTCGAGGCACTGATAATAAGTGATAAAGTTCACATGTGGCATCAAGCAAACTAGTTCCACATATGTCATCTTTCCTTAATTATGTAATCCCCCCCCAAGAAGTTCAAACATTGCTTAGAGATTCATATTGCGTATCAACAAATACATAATCTGAAAAATTTCATTTCATTTAAGGTTGATTTTAAAGCACATAGTTTTATGCATACCAAAAAATGAGGTAGGGAAAAACCTTGATTTTAACTCTTAGGAAAAAACAAATCCAATGGGATTGAAGAAATCTTTGGGATAGCGAAAAGAATGTATCCTATATTAAATTGAAAGGAAAGGAAGGACAATATGAAGACAAGAGAAATTAGACGATGCAAAACTTGATGCATATAACTCAGAAATGTAAGAGTGAAATGGAAAATTAATAGAGAAATTCAACAACTGTTGGATAAGATATGCTTGGAAAGAATAAATGACAGGAAAGTCAGAGATAAATGAAGCTAACTCTTTAAGGGAAGGATAAAATCAAAGATATAAAAAGAGACACAAATAATTTTAAAAGTCTGTGGTTAAAGCTCAAATGCAAGAAGCATAGGTCTTTAGAGAAACAAGTTAAATAAATTAAATATAGTCTGTATTTTAAAGATAATTAAAGAAACCCATCAGAATAAACACAATACCAGAGGACATAATCTTAGAACCTATATTTATAAGATAAAACATCCATCAAATGCTCGAGAATGCAAATATGTTATGGGAATAGAGAATACGAGATATTCTTTAAAATCACTAGAATTGACATAGCCAAAAACAAAATCAAAAAGGAGGAAGGCCATGGGTTAAGGGAAGAAGAGGGAAGGAATTAAAAAGGGAAATGAGGGAAAGACAAAGACATAGATATGGTAAAAATTAATTTCCAAAATAATAACTGTCGTGAAGTAGTCACAATTTTATTAAATAAAAATAATTGAATAGAAAATAATTGAATAAATGTTATGACACTATTTTTAAATGTGTAAAGTAAGTAGGAATTAAAAATTAGAACATAAAGCATACTATGAAAATAAATATTTTCTGGTGTTAGCTGTAAATATAATAGAAAATGTGGACCAATAATCATTAAAGTATCATAAAATAATCTTTATGTCCAAAATAATACATGTGATGTCTTAAGTGAAGTATAATCTTCAAATTTCTATTTAGAAAATATTTGATAGAGAGAGGCTAATGTTCTCAATCTTTATGCAGTTTTTATTGTTGTTTTAGTGTACTTTTGGTGATATGATGCATCTCATGAAAGAAAATAAAGGAAACAATTAGGCACCTCAAATAAAAAAATAAAATTTCTTAGAGAAGGATAATGAAATTATAACAACATGAAAGATGAAGTACAGGCTAATAATAACAAAGTGACATTTCTTCAATATATTAACTTGGTAAACATAGACACTAGTAGTTAATTTAGCAGCATTTCTTTGGTAATTTCCTCCATGTTGGTAGCAATAGAAAATGATTCAGAATTATTGGAATTATCATACAGAACAACTCTTCATGAAGAACAAAGTTGACTTATAGGTTAAATTCCTATACAATATTCAGAAATATGCATATATAATGCAACTTTGTTAAAATACTGTGTATTATCTAAAAATTAAAACCACCCATTTGTTGTGGTGGTGTAGCAGGTAAATTATCGTAATAGTAAAAGCAGAAATATTGACAACATCATTAATGTGTGCTTCTAAAATATTTTAAAATTATAAAATAGCCATATTTTTATTTAATGAAATTAAATATATATGCACTAAAATATTTGAAAATTACTGACCAAATTTCTAACTGTTGGACATAGAAATACATTTTCTACATATTAAGAATACAAATACATCACTATTATAATTAGGAGACACTGACAAATGTCATTGTAAAAATAAAGCAAAATGAGTTGAACTCATGTTAGGTAAACAAACCACTGGCATCATGATGCATTTCCTTCTCCAGCTGCTCTTCTGGCTTGTCAGCCCATTTGTAATGGCGAGAAGCCATTAGAGCAGGTGGCTGCTCATTTTATTTTGATATGGAAGATTAACCTCAAAGCTATTTCTGCATTTACTAGAAAACACTGAGTCATGACAATTGTAAAGACTATCTCTACAAATATGCAATCAAATTCTTTTATACCAAGGCTTACGCTTATGTGGGAGAAGTGTTAGTGAAGGATGTAAATTATTTACAATATCTAAACTACTTTTTTGCACTTATTCCTGATTGTGTAAGCTATTTGTATAGTAAAACAAAATGAAAAGGTGATTACCTGTACCACAATACTAGTTTTCTATTGTAAAAGTAGGATTTTATATTCTGAAAGCAGAACTTTAGTGAAATTGTATTGAAGTGAATTAAGATTTTTTTTATAAAACAAGAAAGTAGATATTCATCTGTTATTTTCATGAAAATTAATCAAAAATAATTCTATCCATATGTGCATCATCCTTTCTGTTTTCAATAGTAGCTCTGCAATATTCCCCTCAGATTGCTTTTGTTAATTAAGTATCAACACATTTTAGATTAATATTAGGACTGGGGCTATTTTGACCTTGCATCTGAAATAGCCTTCTACTCCAAGGATGAGACATGCAAGATTAATTTAGAAGAAAAAAATAATTGACATTTACTGTGCACTGTTTGTTAGGTTCAAAAAATTAGCATTTGTGATTTTGGCTAGAACATTAATATTATCATACTGCAATCAACATTTGTCAGTTTTCATCACAAATATCATCTACTTCTTCAAGACTATCTTTGGTGTTTTCAGGCCATTTAACAGAAACTAACTGATAATGACAAAAAATAGAATGTAGTTCAAATATTGCACACCATTTACAAAACTCCTAGCAATAGATATTTAACTTCATAACAAAATAAATCTTACAATACCTCCAAACACATTTTCCAATGGCATAAAAGACAGAAAGTTTACAAATTAGGATATACTGATATCTACCTTATTTCTTTATCTTTTTTAGCTGTGTGTTTTACTCAGTAAATGAAATAATAATACAATTTAGCTTTGATTAGTAAGGATATCATATAAAGCTTTTCACTTATGATATCTTAATTAGTCATTAGAACATAAAATTCCAATAATTTAAGGGTTAGCACTATGACACTTAATTTTTAAATTGTATTTTATTAGCACATATTTGCAATACACAAAGACTGTATGATTTATAAATAAAAACAGCACAGGGCACAAAAACTAACAGGTGGAACAGAATAGAGGAAGTAGAAGCAAGTCCAGGTGCATTCAGCTCTCTGACCTTTGAAAAGGGGACCCAAAAACATATGCTAGAGGAAACATAGAATCTTTAACAAATGGTGCTGGGAAAATCAGTCAATCACATGAAGACTGAATCAAGAGCTGTATCAGTCACACTACATACGAAACTAAATCAAATTGGATCAAAGATCTAAATATTAAAACTGAAACAAAATCTAGTGGCAGATAAAATAGGTAAAACTTTCAAAGACATAGGTAGAAGCAAGAATTTTCTTAATAGAATCCCAGCTGCACAAGAAACAACATTAACAAGTGAAGTTATATCGAATTAAAAGCTAGTGTTACGGTTCAGGTCTAGATGTGCCCCCCAAAGCCTCACGCCCTCATAGGCTTGATCTAGAGTGTGTGAAGCTGGGGTTGACTCATGATGCAATGCTAGGCTCCAGGGCACTAGGATTAAGGGTGTCAGTGCTACCTGCCCTAAGTAGTCTGAAAAAGATAAAAGGGGCTAGGAGATGCTATGAACTCTCTTGTTACCTTTTCTGTCTTGTGTGTACCATGTTGTTTCTGCTCTACCATGCCTGTTTGTTGACCCTGCCTTGGAGTTAGCTGATTATAGCCTGAAACCTCCACAAACTGTAAGCCAAATAAACCCCTTCCCCTCTAACTTTGGGTGTTTTGGATGTCAGGTGACTTGTCTCAGCAATGATAGAAAATTAACACCAACTGAAACAGCCTACGATTTAAAGAGATATCCTATCCAAAGGAAACAAATTGCATTTATTCACTGCACCAAAGTCTAAAATCCATAATATATTAAGAATTCAAAACTGTTGACCCCACCAAAATAAAAGACCCTATGAGAAAATAGACAACTGAAATGAATAGATACTTCTAAGAGGAATTACAAATAGCTAAGAAATATATGAAAACATGTTCATTATCTCTTATTATTAGAGAAAGGCAAATTAAAACAACACTGAGATTACATCTTAGTCTAGAAAGGATGGTTAGCATCAATAAATCAATAATAACAAATGCTGGGGTTGCTATGGAGAAAAAGGAATAATTCTATACTGGTGATAATTATTTTTTTTCTCTGTCTCCTATTGGCTTTATATCTCTGTAGAACTTTGCCTAATACAATGACTTTATATGGCCATGAATTAGTTTCAACTACATTAGAATCACTATGCTAATAAAATTACTGAACACTATCAGATTATTTTCTAAAATGATCATGTCCATTGCTCACCCATCATACCCATCACTAATATTATTACATTAAAAATATTTTCAGTTTGTTGAATGTAGAATTGACTTATTGCATCATTCTATCTCTTTCTTATCAGCATCATGTTAGGTTAAAAAAAAAACCAAAAAAATGCTAAAGAGAGGAAAGCTAAATAATCTATCCATTATTTTGACTGACTAAACCTATTGGCTTAGCGTTTAATGTGCAATGTGGGAATAGTGTTTTAGGAATTTAGGGACTCATGATTCTCTGTGACATCAGGGAGCTCAGCTGCAGGTCGGGTCACTCAGAGCAGAGGTATCGGCCAATGGGTGTGGCTGATTCTTCCAGATGGTGAACACTGAAAGAAAGAGTTTGCAGGTAGCACTTGTACTAATATTTGGTAAAGTTGCTTTGTGAAGGAAGATAAAGTATTGCTTCAGATATCTTGAGCTATAAAATTAAACTGACACAGAATGTACAGCTTTGAGAGGGGAATGATGCATTCTGAATTTTTCTAGAAAGGTGTATTAATGGTTATAGTTATCCAGGAAACAGTTGTGAGGGAGCATCTACTGCTGAAGGGAGAGGTCAAGAATAGAGACAGTGTGAGGAGCTCTTGTGACTGAAAATGATAGCTGAAGTCAGGAATTTACAAAAGTATATTTTTTTAAAAAGCACAATCAAGAAAAGATAGAATGGTATCAGAAAATACTTTGGAGTAGAAGTTTCTTAAATATGTTCTTCATTTTCCATTCTCATATAGCACATCACTTGCCACTATGTTTATTTGTTTATTTAAATTGAGTTTATTGGTACATTCTAGGTAGACAGTGCAGTTACATTCGTTACTGGGATCTTGCACCTTTACATGCCAGATCTTGGTTCTCATTTTTCCCCTGGTCACCACCCTCCCTAATGTTTATTTTTATTAATTGATATATTTATCAGATTATCAGAAACTTATTCTTAAGCAAAGATATGTAGTATAGCAGTATATGGTAAAATGTTTAGATTGTTTTCATTTCATACACAAGAAAATTTGAATGCAAACTTAAAACAAGCCAAAAGGATGAAAACCATGAATTGACATGTTCTTTTAGTGTTATACTTAATATAAAACCAAATGGGGAAGATTTTTAAGTGTAAGCATCTTCTATTCTCATGTATTTGATCAACTATTTTGCATATACACATTGCCATTTTCAATAAGAAACGCAGGAAATGGGGCCACACTTGTTAGTGATCCTTCTAAAGGAAAATGAACACATTATAAACTGAGAAATTTTTACATTTTTCCTTTCTTTTCATTTTTTTTTTCTTTTTAGACAGGGTCTCACTGGGTAGTTCAGGATTCCTTAAACTCACTATGTAGCCCAGGCTGGCCTCAAAATTGTGAAGATCCTCCTGCCCCTGTCTCCCCACTGCTGGGATTACAGGCATGTTGCCATCACACTCAATAAAGCTGAAAAATCTTAACAAGAATATATTGAGCAAACTATCAGATTTAAATATCTAAGTCAAATTATTTTTGGATTGGAAAGTGTAGATCAATCTCTGCTTAGTTAGGAAAAGATAATTTTTGCTCTCTTTTGAAAATTATTCTTTGGATTGTATCTAAACTGGAATGACTGTCACTTTTGTTCCCATTAAGTTTATCTGTACATTTAAAGCAAACAACACAGTCACATTTATTAATGGGATCTTGTACCTTTATATGATGTCTTGGTTCTTACTTTTTCCCCACACCCTGCCCTCCTTTCACCCCCTTAACACTTCCCTATTTACAAAGACTTTGTTTCCAAGACTATTCTTCTGTTCAAGTAAGCTTCCTATTTCCATTTCTCTTGATTTTTTAGAACAATATTTCCAAACTTTGTTTCCTACAGCCAACTTGAAAACAATGAATTCAGCTTTGATCATTGGCTAAAGAAAGTCAGCCCTGTGCATCAGCTTTGTGTCTGCTCGCACCAAGTCCTTTGCCTCTCTGTGGCCATTTCTTTTTTTTCTTTTCCTTCCTAGTTGCCTATGCTTGGACAAGGTTCTGTACAAATAAAAAAAAAAAGAAGGATTTTTAAACTATTTCTTTTGAAAATCAGATTAATTTGTCTGCAAGTACATGGCCTCAGGAGTAAATGACATCTTCATGTGCAGCCCTCTAAATTATCAGTATTATTTTGTTTTCTAAAGCTTGAAATTTCTTTTGTGAGTTAATAGTTGTTTGATTCCAAAATAAGCAGATCTTACTTCTTTTGGTCTTCACCCCCATCCCTTCGTTTCCTTCCTTCCTTCTGCCTGTCTCGTCTTTCTTTTGTGAAAAACAGATACTGACCTTCTATTTGGTCAGTGTACAATCACACCTGGATGAGTTCAAGTAATAATTTCTACTTGTTTTTTCACATTATTGTCTCTCGTTATTATTCTTTGGCCAAGGGAGATTTAGGAATTCTGTGAATGAGGAACTGTAACCATAGGATTGTGTTCTACGAAGCCTTCAAAGCACGTGCTGCTATGTCAATAGCTGTAGACAAAAATAACAGTTTTCTGCAGCTTTTAAAAAGTATATTACTTATAATAACATCCAAATACCTATTTTCTACCTTAAAATGGTGTTATTTTTACTGAAAAATATTACAGGTGAGGAATACCATATGACAGCTATCAACTAAATTTTCATAAAAATGACAATTACTTTTCTTTTCAGTAAAAGTACTCTTAACTAAATCAAAAGAAAATATTTGGAATTTTAGAATAAATTAAAATGAAAGCAGAAGCAAACTAGAAAACGAAATATGCAATTAACAACTTTTGAAAAATAAATTTATGTAATCATTTCAGTAAAATTCTATAATATGAAGTTTCTGTATAAGATCCTAATGGTATAATTGACAATGTGAAATAGGAAGAAAAGGATTAAAGGTGTGGGGGAAGTGGGAAGGGTAGGGGAAAGGAAATAAGGGAAAAGAAAATAATATGAGAAAATGATAAAATGGAAATAAAGTATTTGTAAATGGAGAGGGGAGGATGGGGTGAAGGGAGGGCAGGGACAAGGGGAAAAAATGAGAACTAAGACCTGTCATGTAAAGGTACAAGATCCCAGTGATGAATGTAACTGTACTGCATACCTAAAATGTACCAATAAACTCAATGAGAAAAAAAAATCAAGAGATTTTTGTGGAAACATTAACCTAAAATTTTTTTCAGCTTTAATTGAGTTTATTGGTACATTTTAGGGCTACAGTACAATTACATTAACCTAAAATTTTAATTGAAATATAAAATTAAAAATTGTAATCTTTGAAATGTATATGGACTTCAACATAGATTTTGATTATACTGCCAGAAAACTCTCAATGATCAGTAAAATAAGAATATTAGGCAAATTGCTATCTTATTAACCTTCACCTGTTTGAGGAATGAAGTTAACAGTTAGTGATGTCATATCTAGGCTTGTAAAACTGTTCACATCTGCAATTTAAAGTGCTAAAATAAATTTATAAAATTAACATCCTGACAAAATCAAGGTTAAATTTCAATGGTAGACACAATTCAATTTTTTTGAATGAAACTAGTTCCTAATTTTGTAATGATAGTATGTGAATAATAAGTAAACAAGGGTAACCACAGTATCATATTCTTCCTAATATGTCAAAGAATACAAAGCAAAGAGAAGAATTTCAATCAATGCAATCAAAATGAAAAATACTTTCAAACCTTGAGATTGCCTTTGTGAAGTAAAAAGGAGTAAAACAAAATGAGAAGTACCAATTAAAATATTTTTTACCTGAAGTGAATTGCCTACTGCGTACTCAATCCTTTTTTATAAGTGCATGACTTTTAGTTTCAAAACACTTTTGTTTACTGTTGCTTATGATAAAGTTCCCATCATTGATGTATAATTTGTAAGAATGTAATAAAAGATATGATGTCCTACACTCAACTTCTGTAGATATGATCTAAAGATCATTGTGTCCTATAATATTGTTTTGAATTTCTAGCTTTTTTATAAACAAGTACATGTGGTCATTGTGGATCATCTGTGGAAAATGTCAATATTTCCACTATTTAATATGTCTACACTGCTTTAATAAAATTTAAGTGTAAGAGAGACACATTTTTTTCCTTCAACCATTGCAACATCAATCAAGTGCCTGATAAAAGTACAAAATATACTGGTATATTCTGGTAAAAGTACAAAAGATGTAAACTGACAAAATCACACACACACACACACACACACACAGTTTTTTGTTGATTTTTTGAAAACTACTGGAGGCATTCAAGACTCTAGTCTTGAATTGGTAATTAAATGAATTTCCTGGAAAAAATGGATTGATCATTTACAGATAAACCTAATGAAGGACATGAATTTGAAAAATGCCCACTATGTTCAGTCTTTCTCTTTCTTGTTGGGCCTTCATTGCAACATGTATTACCACTATCGCTAAGTTACTAATATCTTTTACATTTTAATGCCCTAATTCAAAACTGATATGTATAATAATTATTGCTAAAGGCAGTAGCAGCTATGTGCTTGTATAGACTATATATATTTTACTTAGGGACAAACTGACAGTTCTATATGAATTTATATACTATTAAATTGATGCCAACTTGAAGCAATGAAAGAGAATACCTCTTTGTTAAATAGGGAAACAAATTTTGCCATTAAATCTTCTGGTTTATTGTGAATGTTTAAAAAGAAGCAACTGTATACTTCCTCTTCATCAAGAAAATTTCACACATTCAATGATTCTTACAAGTATGATAGATTTTTAGTGAGTATCAGAAATATACATACGTATCTCTAGGTAGTGAAATACTGTGATAACATAAATGCACATACTGGAATTAAACATAATTGATGATTACTAAAAATGTTCGATATTTTCTGTATTACTATTACTGGTGTCACATAATAATTTTGTATACGGAATTAACATTTGCCTATTTTTCCATAATTACTAAAATCTTCCCTTTCTGTTTGTCATATAAATGTTACTTTATTTTGTTCTATTTGTCAAACTCATTAAAGTAATGTCAGAAGATGGAGCTAAGAATAGAAACATTTAGTGCAATGCACTAGCAAAACTCATTAGAATGCAAAAAATGCAATCATATAAAAAGTGTTTCTCCATGTTCAAATGTAGGCAGCTAAGAGTATATGACTGAAATCATGGAGTACTATTGAAAATGTTTTCTAAGAAGTCATATTTTTACTATCAAATCCTTCAGTGAACAAGAACCATATTCTTGAATTTATTCAATTTTTACTTTATATACAATTATAATTACCTAATACACTTGTATTGGGTTGTTATGCAATTGATAAAATAATAGGCATTATTCATTTTAAATGTTACTACTTCTGTTTAAGTAATTGTGTTGGTGAATATATATATAT
>NW_022900918.1:2098639-2104516 GCF_012274545.1 Fukomys damarensis
ATATATATATATTTAGTAAAAAGAAAAGAAAGAAGTCATACTAGAGGTCTCTGGATAAGGATAACTGAGAAAGTTTAAGGAAAGTTATGGAGTGGATACATGGCTGAATAGAAGAGAAGTCAAGTTAAAGCTACTCAGAGAATATCAACTAAAAACATAGGTAGCTAGAAAAAATGGATGAACATACATCCTGATCCTAAAGTCAGTCATAAATGAGACCTCTAGAGTTAAACAAAAAACATAGGCCTAGGTCTTTATATTTTGTTTTCTCTTTTTTTCCCCAGTCCCCTCCCCTCCTTATAACCCCTCTTCCCCTCTTTATTTACAAAAGATCTGTTTCCATTTTTCTTCTTTTATCATTTCCTTTTTCTTTTTTCCTCCTCTCTTTAACCCTCCACCTCCCTAGATATTTTTCATTTTGAATAGTTTCTTACAATTTCACATTACTGTGAATTTTGTCCTTATTTACACTTTCAGTTTCTAATGCCAGAGAGACAATGCAATATTTACACATGTGTCTAATTTATTTCATTTAAGAGTATGGCCTCAAGATGCATCCATTTAGCTATAAATGTCTCAAGTTTATCTTTCTTTATGGCTGAGTAGCACACCATTGTACAAAAAAATTTTTTTATCCATTCATCAGTTGATGTTTTGGGTTGTTTCTAGGATTTTTCTACTACACACTGTGTTGTTAGCTGGGCATCATGGCTCACACCTGTAATCCCAGCACTCAGGAGGCTGAGGCAGGAGGATCACTGTGAGTTCAAGACCAGCCTGAACTACATAATGAGTTCCAGGTCAATCTCAACTATATAGTGAGACCCTTTCTCAAAACAAACAAACAAACAAAAATAGTGTTGCTACAAACATGGGTGTGCATATATTGTATGTTGCTTTTAATTCTTTCAGGAAGATAGCTAGAAGGCTAGGAGAAGAGGTACTTTCTCTGCTGAATTCTACAAGAAAGTTAGAAAAGATCTAATACTACTACTCCCAAAAATCTTTGACAAAATTGAAAGGGAAGCAGTACATCCAAAATCATTCTTAAAGGTGTTCAACTAATAGCAATCAGAAAAGAATCCAATCAAAAAAGAGAACTATATGCCAATTTCTATCATGAATGTACTCAAAATACCTCAATAAAGATACTGGGGAAAAAATTCAGCAAATCATTGAGACTACCATACACTACAACTAAGTAAGATTCATCCCAAAGATGCACAGATGATTCAACATGCAAATCAATAAATGTAATAAATCATATCCACAGAGCTATGGACAAAAGTCACATGATCATCTTAATAGATGCAGAAAAAGCATTTGACAAAGTCCAACATCCATTCCTAATAGAAATTCTAGAGAAAATTGTAATAGATGGTCTTTACCTCAGTCTGATGAAAACCATCTATGAAAAACCAACAGTCAAAATAATACAAAATGCAATTATCACTATGTGTAGATGACATAACTGTCTATATAGAAGACCCCCAAAATGCCACCAACAAGCTTCCAGATTAATAACCAAATTCAGTAGTGTAGCTTTGTCTAAAGTAATACTCAAAAATCAATACCATATACAAATAACCAATTTACTGAAAGAGAAATTATGGAAACACCACCTTTCACAATAGCATAAAAAATGGAGTACTTAGGAATCAATCTAACAAAGTATATAAAGGACCTTCACATTGAAAATTACAATATGTTTAAAAGGAAATTGAACAGGATATCAGCAAATAGAAATATATCCCTTGCTCATGGTTAGGAAGAAATGACATAGTAAAAATGACCATACTCCCAAATTGTTAAAAAGATTTAATGCAATTCCAATCAAAATAACAATATCTTGATTCTTATTTTTCCCCATACTCCTGCCCTCCCTTAAAAAAATAACAGTATCATACCTCATTAAACTATAAAAAAAATTCCTAAAATTCATTTGGAAGAAGAAGAGATCTAGACTAGCAAAAACAGTTCTGGGCAACAAAGGCAAGGAAGGGGTCACCCCAATCTCTGACATGAAATTATAATACAGAGCTACTGTCTTTAAAAAATAACAGCATGACTCTGAAAAAAGAGATTGAGGAGGATATAAGAAAATGGAAATCTATCCCCTGCTCCTGGGTAGGAAGAATCAACATAGTGAAAATGGCCATATTACCAAAACTGCTATACAGATTCAATGCAACACCAATTGAAATCCCAACACAATACTTCACAGAACTAGAAAGAAGAATCCAAAAAATTATTTGGAACCATAAGAGTCCTAGAATAGCAAAAGCCATCCTAGCCAACAGACACATGGCAGCAGGTATAGCAATTTCCAATTTGAAACTGTACTACAAAGCCACTGTGATAAAAACAGCATGGTACTGACAAAGACACAGACCTGAGGCTCAGTGGAACAGATTGGAAGACACAAATACAACTCCAGATGCACTCAGCTACCTCATCTTTGACAAAGGAGCTGACTGTTCCCACTGGAGGAAAGATAAACTCTTTAATAAATGGTGTTGGAAAAACTGGATCTCAACCTGCAAAAGATTAAAACTAGACCCTTATCTTTCATCATTCACTAAATAAAAATCCAAGTAGATTAAAGGCCTAAATATAAAAAGAGAAACACTAAACTTGTTGGAAGATAAGTTAGGCAGAACTCTGGAAGACATTGGCATAGGAAAAGACTTTATGAACAAATCCTCAGTAGCACAGGAACTAGCAGAAAGAATCAACAACTGGGATCTCATCTTATTAAAAAGCTTCTGTACTGCAAAAGAAACCATCAACAGAACTAAGAAACAACCTACAATGTGGGAAAAACTTTTTACCAGCTGCTTCTCAGACAAAGGACTATTATCTAAAATATATAAAGAGCTCAAAACAACCAGCACTCCAATTATAAAGACCCAATTCTAAAATGGGCATATGAAATGAACAGACATTTCTCAGACAAAGAAAAAAAAAGCAGCAAGTAAATATATGAAAAAATGCTTCACATCACTGGTAATTCAAGAGATGCAGATGAAAACAACTCTGAGATTTCACCTCACCCCACAAAGAATGTCTATTTTACAAGAAATCGCACAACAACAAATGCTGGCACAGTTGTGGGGAGAAAGGAACCCTTCTCCATTGTTGGTGGGAGTGCAGACTGGTGCAACCTCTATGGAAGTCAATATGGAGATATCTCAAAGAACTAGGATTAGAGGTTTCATTTGACCCGGCCATTCCTCTGTTGGGTATCTTTCCAAAAGAATTTAAAGAATCATACCACAGTGATATATATGCATACCTATGTTTATAGTGGCACAGTTTGTAATAGCTAAAATTTGGAAACAGTCCATTTGCCCATCAGTTGGAAACTGGATAAAGAAGATGTGGTTTTTTTTATAAAATGGAATACTACTCAGCCATAAACAATGAGAAAGTAGATTCATTCATAGGTAAATGGGTACATTTTGAGGATAAACTCCTTAGTGAAATGAGTAAGTTACACATATGCAAATACTGAATAGTTTCTCTCGTGCGAAAAACTAAAATAGTACTCAAGATCCTAATGGGGCAATTAGCAATGTGAAATAGGAAGAAAAGGACCAAAAGTGTAGGGGCAGTGAGAAGGATAGGGAAAGGGGAATAAGGGAAAAGGAAAAAACATATGAGAAAATGTAAAAATGGAATTAAAGTGTTTGAAGGTGGGGAGGGGAGGAGGGGGTGAAGGGAGGGTGGAGATAAGGGGAAAAAATGAGAACCAAGACCTGGCATGTAAAGGTACAAGATCCCAGTAATGAATGTAACTGTACTGTCTACCTAGAATGTACCAATAAATTCAATTAAAAAAAATAACAGCATGGTACTGGAAAAAAAAAAAACTTGAGGACCAAAAAAACAGAATGGAAGATGAAGAAACAACTTCAGACACTTTATCATTGACAAAGGGGCTAAATGTCCTTGTTGGAAGACGACAACATCTGTAATAAATGGTTCTAGAAAAACTGGCTCTCTACTTGTCAATGGCTAAAACCTGACCCACATCTCTCATGAAGCACTACACTAAAATCAGTGGACCAAAGATTAAAATATTAAAAGAGAAACACTAAATCTGCTCGAAGAGGATAGGTAGTACTCTTGAAGACATATTAATAGGTGAAGATTTCACAAACAAAACCCCAATTATATTGGAAATATTACAAAGAATCCATAACTGGAATCTCATCTTATTAAAAAGCTTTTGTACAGCAAGACAAGCCACCGACAGAGTAGGGACAATCAACAGAGTGGGAAAAATTTTTGGCCAGCTATTACACAAATGACTGGTATCCAGAATATATATATATTCTAAAAATAATCATCCCCCCTGAAATTAAAAACCTAATCCAAAAATGGGCATGGGAGATGAATACACACTTCTCAAATGAAGAATTACAAAGGACAAAAAATTATGTGAAAAGGTTCAATGTCACGAATCCTTCTAACAATGCTAATTAAAACAATGCTGAGATTACCTCTCATTCCAGAAAGAATAACGATTATCCAGAACTCAACCGGTAACATTACGGCAGGCACGATGAGCAACAGGAACCCTTCTCTGCTGTTGGTGGGGGTACAGACCAGTCCTACCACTATGGAATCAGTATGGAGATTCCTCAAAAGACGAGGGCTAGAGGTTCCATTTCTATTTCCCGTCTCAGTATCTTCCTCACAGAATTTCTGCTGTGGAGACCAGCACCTTTGCTCATGTCACTTCTGAGGTTTGTTCCTGCAATAGCAACTGTGCCAAGGCTCAGTACCTGCCCTGTCCCTCGCTACGTTTCCCAAAGTACTATTATCATTCTTCCCCTACCTGTGATACGATGAAATGGTGTGCAGTGCTCTATAGTTGTCAGACATGGTGTTCAGTCATGTGTATGATGTCCTGTTTTTAAAATATAAAATCTTAAAAATAAATTAAAGTGTGTATACTTTTCAAAAAATAATTAAAATTATCAGACTACAGTGATGCATGCACACGTGTGGCATAGCAGTATAGTTTTTATTAGCTAAATATTGGAAAACCCAGATGTTTATGAATGAACCAATGAATGGATAAAGAAGATATGTTTTTTTCATAGAATGGAGTATTATTCATCCATAAAGAGTAAACTTGAGATGCTTATAACCAAATGGATGTACATTGAGACCATACTCTAGAGTGAAAGAATTTTTGTACACATGTGTAATATTGTATTTTTCTCTGGTATGAGAAACTGAAAATGTAAATAAGGAACAAAATGTATAATAGATTTTGTAAAGTAAGAAGAAAATGTTCAAATAGGAAGGGGCACAAGGAGGGAGGGAAAGGAAGGAAGAGGGATAAAAAAACAGAAAAGGAAGAAAAATGGAAACAAAGCTCTGCTGAATAAGGAAGAGGGGTAGAAGGGAGAGGAGAGGAATGGGAAAATAGAAATCCAAAAATATCATGTGCAGGTACAAATTCCATGGGGTGCAAATTCCATATGATGAATGTGATCACTGTGTGTATCGAAATTGTACCAATAAACTTAATTAATGATAAAATAAATGAAAGTTATGTAATAGAAATGACAGACAATAAAGAAGAATAAAGGGAGTAATGTCAAGATGACCGGTGAGCAGAGAATATCTTATATGGATTAAAATCTGAATCAATTCATACCTAAGTATTATACATTAGATATCTGATAAATTCTAAAGCTTTAGAACAGAATACAGGTCATAATGCAGAATTATTTCTTTGTAGATAATGCTATTATTTGGAAAAGTCCAATGTGGACTTAATAGATGAAGGATACAATTTATGATTACTCTGTAAATATAGCTAATGCTTTATTCACTGTACTGATTTCTCTTAAATATTTA
>NW_022900918.1:2104560-2117499 GCF_012274545.1 Fukomys damarensis
ATATAGTTAGCATGATGCAAACACTTGAAGTGTAAAATTTGTTAATACTGGCCTAAGTTATCAGGAAAGTCAAGATAATAACCTTATCCATCATTCAGTTTCATCGTCTCTGCTGAAATCCCTCATCCTTACATTTCCGTGTTTCCTTCTAACACAAGCAACGTCTGACTGGTTGATTATAACTATACAAACATTTTTAGCTTTTTAGAATTTTATGTATAAATGTTCTGCTACTTTACTAAGCATAATTATTTTCATATTCAACAAAATTATTGTATGTATTTATTGTTCCTCTTTTGATGTTGTTAGTAGGCCATGGCACGGATATATTACTTTTTTAATATGTTTTTCATTTGCCTCTGGATTATTTTTGCCTTTGAGCTATTAAATGCTTTTAAAATTTATTTGAATGTCTCCAAATATATATTTGTTATTGGGCACTTTGGGTAATATGTAGCAGTGGATGACACTGTCTTTGCTACATTTAGCATTTGAAGGAAGTACCAAACTCTGAAGTGATTTTTATCATTTTACATGTACTTGAAAAGTTCATGAACTTTATAATGTCTCCAAACTTCCCATCATGAGGTACAGTTGGTTCTTCAATGTAGACATAAAGGTACATATGTAATATTTGCAAAGTGCATTTTAATTTGCCCTTCTCAAATGAGTAATAATTTTAATCATTTTCCATGTGCTTAGTTGCCACTGCTACTTTCATTTACTTACATGCCATCATATTTCTTGCACACCTGTTTTTGTATAGTTTATTTTCTTATACTTGATTTTTAAATTTTACTTTCATTTACTTTCAAATGAAACAAAAAATGTGCATATTTATGACATACTATTCAATGTTTTGATTACACATATATACATGTATAATATTTTAATGCAGGTATCTTAAACTCACTGTTTCCCTACTTTAAAAATTAAAAGTCTAAATGACTTCCAAATAATGAGCAGTGAAACTCAATTCCAACTCTGATAAAAAATGTTGTAATGACAATGAGAAGGCCAGGCATGGTGGAGCATGCCTGTAATCCCAGCACTCGGGAGGCTGAGGCAGGAGGATCGCTGGGAGTTTGAACCAGCCTGGGTTGCATAGTAAGTTACAGGTCAGTCTCAACTACATAGTGAGACCCTGCCCCCCCAAAAAACAACAACAACAAAAAAAAACAGACAGTGGGAAAAACTGAAAAGATTAAAAAGACAAAAGTTATCTAGTCTAGGTAAGGTATGAGAAAGCAGTGCGTCACAGTTTGGCTCTCTGAAGCAGTTAATTTCTACTCCACATACTTCACCCTGGAAACATTTAGAAAAGAATCTAGACTATGTGGATTCATTATCGTGGTAAATCTGTTGACATAAACACTGTAAAACCTTTAAAACATTTATATTTGGATATAGCATTCATTTTCCGTCATAAATGAGGCCAGTGATGAAATCCAGGCACTCTTACTTTGTACTTGTATTATTTTTTCTTTTTCAGTCTTCAAACAGAATTTTTTTTCAGCTTTAATTGAGTTTATTGGTACATTTTAGGTATACGGTACAGTTACATTCATTATTGGGATCTTGTACCTTTACATTACAGGACTTGGTTCTCATTTTTTCCCCTCGTCCCTGCCCTCCCTTCACCCCCTCCTCCCCTCCCCATCTACAAACATTTTATTTCCATCTTTTCATTATCTCACATTTTTTTCTTTTCCCTTATTACACTTCCCCTACCCATCCCACTTTCCCTACACCTTTAGCTCCTTTCTTCCCATTTCTAAATGTCAGTAATCTTATTAAGATCTTATGCATTATTGCAGATTATTCACACCAGGGAAACTATTCGGTATTTACACATGTGTGACTTATTTATTTCTCTTAGGAGTATAAAGAATGAGAAAATAGATTCATTCATAGGAAAATGGATACATATTGAAGATGTATTATTAGTGTGAAATCTAAGTATACCTAAGGAAAACGAAAAATTACCTTATTATGCATATTTCATAGTAGCTTTCTGCTTGCAGTGTGTAGATTGTTCGTCTTCCTGAGTCAAATGTTTTAGGTCAAGCCTCCTCTCTTGCTGTTTTTTTTTAAACAACTTTTTCAAACTCCTGTTTTCTACTGAAAGACTGACTTGGATTTTAAAGATATTAGTGAAATTACAAAAATTAATGGAACAGTGTGTTTGATGAAAGTTTATTATACTTGCTAACCAAAGTTTTAGACACTGAGTATAGTTAACGACCATTCATACCATTTTGTTGGATTCTTTTGAGATGTTAAGTATTATTTGAAACTATTTTAACTTGTAAACTGAAAGGAACATTAAAAGTATGTTTGCAGACTATGTTAAAAAAAGAATTAAAAATAATTTTCTACCTTTTAAAAATATACATGAATTTATTACTAAGAATAGGAGAAAATATTTGTAAACTATAGATCTGATAAACTTAATATTCAGAATATTTAAGGAACACAACAAAGGTAAATAGCAAAACAATAATTTGTTTAAAAATGGGCAAAACATTAGACATTTTCAAAATCAAACATATATATCATCAACAGCTATGGGAGAAAACATTTTTGACATCAATGGTCATCAGAAAAATTCAAATTAAAATCACAATGAAACATTACTTCACCCTAATAAGAGCGGCTATTAGGAAAAATTAGATAGTAAAGTGTAGGATAGGATATGAGAAAAATGATGTGACTGTATAATTTCATGAAAAAGAAATAGAAAATTATGAAAATAAAAAAATATCTTACATACAAAGGAAAATATTTCAAATGCAAGTTGATTTCTCCTGAGAAATCAGAGATAAGAAAAAAGTATCACAGCATTTTTTCACCTATTCCTTTTAATTTCTTGCCTTGACTATTTGATTTGCTCTGTTGGGCCTCATGGTGTTGTTGCCTTCATTGTCTTTTTCTAGGATCTTGTTTAGAATTGCTTGTAGTGCTGGTTTGGTATTCATGTAGTTTCTCAGGTGTTCTTTGTTGTGAAAGTGTCTTATTTCCCCATCCATTTTGAAAGAGAGTTTTGCTGGATACATCAGTCTAGGTTGGAGGTTTTTCTCTTTTAGTACTTGAAATATTTCATTCCAGGCTCTCCTTGCCCCAAGGATTTGTGTTGAAAAGTCTGCTGTGATTCTGATCGGCTTTCCTTTGTATGTGATTTGTTTCTTTTCTCTTACCGCTTGCAGTATTTTGTTCTTCTGTTGGGTTTCTGGGATCTTGATTATTATATGTCTAGGTGTAGATTTTTTTGATTTAGCTAGTTGGGGTCCTATATGCCTCAGTTATCTGAATGTCAAATTCTTCCCCTCTGTTTGGGAAGTTTTCTGTCATTAATTCTGCAAACAGCTTTTTTAAGTCATTTGTATTTTCTCCTGCTACTTCATGTATTCCTATCAACAAAAGGCCAATAACATGTCAATAATAAGTCAGTACATATCAGTTATAGCCGTCAATGTCAATGGCCTCAACTCATCAATCAAGAGAAATAGACTGGCAAAATGGAATAAGAAACAAAATCCAATAATATGTTGTATACAAGAAACACACCTAGTGCAAAAAGAAGCCCATAGCCTGAAAGTGAAAAGATAGAAAACAATTCTCCATGTGACAGGAGCCCAGAAAAAAAAGAGGTAGCAATCTTATTGGCAGACAAAGTAAATTTCAAAACAAAATTGAATCTAGTACTATTGATGTAGGACAGTACTGTATCATACCTCAATGAATGCAAAATATCTAGTACCTGCTTTATGATACATAGTAGGGACCGTGCTTTATCAGAGCTACATTTAATGATATTACTGTAGAATGTTCTCTTTCCAGATGATGATTATGAGGTTAATAGAAAAAATGGTGCCAGGTACCACAACAGCAACAGAACTTTGCTGTTGTCTGGATATTATTCTTCGTTTTGTTTTGTTTTGTTTTTTAATGGAATGTGCTGAATGCCTATAATTTTGTTCAGATGACTGCAGAACCTAAAAAAGCTGTTGGTGCTATCGATGCATAACATACTATTATTAGTCTTTATACACACACACACACACACACACACACACACACACACACATATATATAAATTGAATTTTGGGAAACTTTAACGGTGCTGCCAACTTTGGAAAAAGTCACCCCAATTTACTGTGTTGACTTGGCATTGTACAGAAATGGACAACCATATTGGTCTAGAAATGTTAATTTATTTTTATTTTTATTTTTATTTTTATTTTTATTTTTTTCCATGTGTACAGGGGTAACACATTGTACTAAATATGTAAGGTCATATCGACGTGGGTTTGATTGCAGAAACCAATAAAGTATTCTCTAAATAATGAAAAAAAGAATAAGATTAGACTATAAGAGCGAGAAGCAATTTAAATATGTTCAGGGACCATTTTCATCTCCAGAATTAAGGATTATTTTGATGTTACATCATTGCCTTTTCTCTTTTACTTTCCTTTTTAGTTTTATTTTAGGATTCCCTATTTTTAATGTTCATACAGAGATTTCTTTAACTGAAATACCGAATAGTTTCTTTGGTGTGAAAAACTACAATAGTACACAAGATCCTAATGAGATAATTAATAATGTGAAATAGGAAGTAAAGAGCTAAAGGTGTAGGTAAAGTGGGAAGGGTGGGGGAAAGGTAATAAAGGAGAGGAAAAAAATATGAGAAAATGAAAAAATGGAAATAAAGTGTTGTAAATGGGGAGGGGAGGAGAGGGTGAAGGGAGGGCAGGGACAAGGGGAAAAATGAGAATCAAGACCTATTATGTAAAGGTACAGAATCCCAATGATGAATGTAATTGTATTGTATACCTAGATTGTACCAATAACCTCAATAAAAAAAATTATCACAGCACTTTTCATTGGCTAGAAGAACCAAAGTAACAACCCAGATCCTCATATCAATTACAGTATCCTTCACAAGGGAAGGGAAAGTCTAGAGACTCTCAGAGAAAGAAAAAAATGACAGAACATATAAACATCATACCAACCCAAGAAAATCATTTTGTGGAGTTCCCTAGCCAAGACATGAACAAATAAAATCCAATAAAATTTAAGCCATCAAAAAGGAAGAAGAAATATAATGAAAATTGTGGATATATATTTCTCTCTGCTAAATTTTTTAAATAATATTTCATGGTAGAAGCAGTAATATGATGCTGTATAATATGTTTATAGGTACATTAGAGAAAATATTTAAGGTAAAGTTTTATAAATTAGAACATATGTAAAGTGATAAAAGTAGTTAATATTTTTATTTACCAAACATAAAATAATGAGTTAGCAACTTTTCCATTAATATAATACATACCTAAGATAATTAAAGTATGAAGGAACATTTTTATTCTGGTGAATGCTTTTAGAAGTTTCAGTTTAAGATCATTTGACTCCATTGCTTTCAGTCTTCTTACAAGGTAGGACATCAGGGCAGAAATATGTGGTAGTTAAAATTGCTCACTTCATCATGGATGGAGGAATAATGAGAGAAGCAAGGGGCAGGAATCCCTGAGTATCCTTTTAGTCTATGACCCCTTTGACCTAATAACATTGTTACCTCTTAAAACTTTTCTATTCCTCAATGGGATCAAGCTAGGGATATCCTTGGGAAATATTTAAAATGAAAACTTAGCCTTCAATCCCTATCTCTCAAAAGTTTATGTCCACCACAATACAAAATGCATGCGGGCAATCTCTAACAGTTCCCATTACTGAATGTTCCAATCTTGCTTAAGAGTTTATCTCCAAGGGCTTTTGTGAGACCCAAATATATGAAAAACGGTAAAAATGAAATGAAAGTTGCCTACTTCCAAGATATAATTATCAGACTTGCACAGGGAAAATATTTTTATACAAGGATGGAATAATAATGATCAGGTGAAAACAAAACTGAAACTCTTCAAGGAAAAAAATTAAATCTTAAAATATCCTTGTATTACTCAGGATTTTGCTGACACATAATACCTGATAGCTACAAGTTGATAGAGTAGAGATTTAACCTAGCTCATAGTTTTAGAGCACTGATTACATGGTATGCAAGGTCCAAGGTAGGAACATTGTGGCAAAAGTGAATGGCAGAACAAAGCTGTTGAATTCGTGGTGAGCAGGAATCAGGGCAGAAGAGGAGCACCAAAGAGCAAGAGGTGAGGGACACTTCCACAAACCCACCTAGACACACCCAAACACTGCTCCATCAATTCTCCAAGGCAGGTCCCAACATTGACACTGTAAAGTTCAACTTCCACTTCCCAGCCCTTATCAACTTGCCAAACATGTGTCATTAAACTGTATTTAACTCACAAATAAATATAAGTTCATATTCTGCCAGCTGCCTTATCTGTAATGTAAGACACAACAATTCCTTTCCCAAAGTCTCAGGATTTTTCAAAGTTCCAAATCAGTTTCATCTGAGACTCAAGACAAACTATTAGTTGTGAACATCTCTAAAAATTAAACAGTTTACATAGTTCAAGAATACAATGGTAGATGGTAAAGGGTAAACATTCCTATTCCAAGAAGAGAAAAGATAGAAAAGAACTGTACCAAGGCAAATTTGCAACCTAGCAGGGCAAATATTGAGTCCTAAATCTCCTTGTTGCACATCTAAGTCACACAGTAAAAATGTGAGCTCCAAAGGACTTGGGCAGCCCTAGTTCATGGTTATAGTGGCTGGCAGTTATAGCCCACGGCTTCTCTATTGCTTGGCTCCACTCATGGCTGCAGGTTTCCTCAACAGATGTTCCATGTCCTGGCATCTCTGATTCCCTGGGATCTCCACAGCACCTTTGGATTTACTCCCACATCATCAACTACTATCCTCTAAGGGGCTCCTCTCCTGTCCTCCCAGGACTTTGAAATGTTAGGGGAAACTTTAATGATCCAACAATTCTTGCTTGTAAAACCAGAATCACATGGATGATACCATGATTTGTCAACATAGTGGGAATAGTGCCTTGCCCAGGCAGCAGTAGCATCTGAATGTCTTAATGATTGAGCATGGCGAATCCTGAAAACCAACACCTGCAATGGTCATTCTTGTACAGAAGTCCCCGAGCCTCTTGTCTCAAATGCAAGGTTTACAGTTTTGCAACTATGAACCTGTGATATGGGAAGTTTTACTCATTCTTTTGATATCTTCAAAGCATGCTTCTTCTTGTCCTTGTACACAGCACTTTTCCTTTTAATGGTACTAACATCTCGAGCTACCATTCCCTTTTTAGCCCCAAATTTACAAATGGTTCCTTCTCAGCCAAAATTTATATTTTTCATATTTTTTCTGTGCTGCATGCCCCCTATTATGTTTATTAGTTTATCTTAGAATAGCCTGCAGTACCTATTGCACAGCCTGTATATTGGACTGCTTTAAACATTTTTCCATCAGATCAACCTCCTTTAATTTGAGTCTTTTGCAAAGTCTCCATACATAGGTACATTGTAGATAAATATCTACCAGACCAAAACACAACTGGCCAGTAATTCAAGTACTTGTTTCCAAATGAAAATTCCTGAAACTGGCCTTTGCTATTTACATTCCTATCAACATTCCGATCTTCTTAACTTCAATCAGAATCATCCAGCAGGCTCTGTTTATGATATTAAAAGGTTTCTTTATCTTGCATCTTCAAAACTCTGCAAATTTCATCCCCCAAACCATTAAGGAGGTTTCTAAATCATATCATCAGGTATGGTCATAACAATGATACAACTCATTTCATACAAGTTTTCTGTATTAGTTTTTC
This sequence comes from Fukomys damarensis, assembly GCF_012274545.1. Taxonomy (NCBI): domain Eukaryota; kingdom Metazoa; phylum Chordata; class Mammalia; order Rodentia; family Bathyergidae; genus Fukomys; species Fukomys damarensis. The sequence goes on from NW_022900918.1 coordinate 2,112,318, forward strand.
CATCACTGAGACAGAATGCCTACTAATACCCAAAATACAAAGGAGAATTATAATTTATTTTTTGGTTCATATGGCTCAGTACATAGTAGCCAGGGTTCAACTCAGAAAAGTTATGGTAGAATGGAATAGTAGAACAAAGTTGTTTTGTTCATTGTGTCTGAGTAGCACAACAAGGAAGTAACAATGGAGAGAAAGTGATGAGGGATTACACAGTAAACATTGTTTTTAAATCTTAATGGAAGTTAGCATGACCCATAACTCTTAGGTGCTGCATGCCTGCAAAATGAGTATCCACAGATGATGCCAAGGTCTGTGGCCATCATGAACTACACTTGCACCCACTAGAAACATGGCTGAAGCAGCCTCTAAGTGCTACCAATTGAATACAGGGAAGATGGTCCTTAAGTGGTTCTGTGTAAGCAGGACACCTTAGGTCATACCACAAATAATTAGCCCTGGAAAGATTTTGAAGCTGATTTACATTTCTGTACCTTTCAACTTGTGATGATTCTTGAGATGACTTGAAAACATTTTTTCCTATGAACCCTATGAAAATAAATCAACTTTTTAAATTTTCAGCATTTAAATACACCTTCTTGACTACAAATCACACACGCACACACACACACACACACACACACACACACACACACACACACCTTTTTTAGGTTTAACTGTAAACTTTTCAAATCTTCCAGGACTTTTCCTTTTTGCTTCTGACTCTGACTGAAAATATGACTAATATATGCCAGTAATACGATATTGCTGCTAAGATATTGTGTTGCTTTGACATTTTTTTCTTCCAGATAAGCTATTCCAAGAACTTTAAGCTCAGCTTTTCACAAGTATCACAACATTGACAAAATGTACACTAATTTGCTGTAGTGTTACAAAGGCTCCATCTAGTCTGATTGCCAATGCAGCCCCATCTCCATCTGAAATTTCATCAGCATAAAATTCACTGTCTACATTTCTATCTTTATTCTGGTCCTTTGAGCTCACATCAGAATCTCCTGATAAGCTCCACATGCAACATTCTAGAGGTTTTCCAGGTTCCTCCTCCAAAATTTTCCATATTACTGCCTTAAAATACTTCCAAAAGCTTCTCTTTGTCAGGTATACACTTTTTTACCACAAAATTTGCTTCACATTTCCATATGAATTATATATATATATCATTTTTTGGGTGGGGTTGGTGTTTTTGAGACATTGTGTGAATTTCTTATTACTTTAACAAATACCTAAATGCATAACTTAGAATGAGAAAATGTTTATTTTTAATCATGATTATAGAGGTTTCAGCCATGGTCAGTAGGGCCCAATCCATGATTAATTTCCTGTGCTATCCTTTGGCCCTGTGAGAAGCAATCCATCTTAGTGGAAAAGCGTCGTGAAGCAAAGCCACTCCCCTCCTCGTAAACCAGTGAGTAAAGAAAAAGAGAAGTGGGCAGGAGTCTCACATTCCCCTGCAAATGTCTAGCCACAACAACCTAAAGACCTTGTGCTGAGCTTCACTTCTTAAACATTCCAAAACCTCCTAATACACCCCATGGAGAGCAAGCCTTTACCACATGAGCCTTTGGCGGAGGAATCTAGATCTAAAGGACAGTCAAAGGTCACATTAAGACTACAGTAAAAAAAAAAAAAAAGAAAAGAAAAAAGATTGAGCCATGGAAGACTACAGTTAGTTTTGCATATATTCATATATAGTTTTAGCTATAACTTTCATTAGGAAAGCTGTTCAAAAATATACACTAAAACCCACTATATGTAAATAAAAATAGATTTTTTTTGCAAGTCTGTTTTGCATTTTTAAAAAATTTTATATTGAGTTTATTGGTACATTTTAGATATACAGTACAATTACATTCATTATTGGGATCTTGTACTTTTACATGACAGATCTTGGTTCTCATTTTATACCCTTGTTGCTGCTCTCCTTTCACCCCCTCCTCCCCTCCCCATTTACAAACACTTTACTTCCATTTCTTCATTTTCTCATATTTTTTAGACTCATTCATAGGAAAATGGATACATATTGAGGATATACTCCTAAACGAAATAAATAAATTACATGTGTAAATACAGAATAATTTTTCTGGTGTGAAAAACTATAATAGTACATAAGATCCTAATGAGATAATTGCCCATGTGAAATAGGAAGAAAATGGCTAAGGGTGTAAGGAAAGTGGGAAGGGTAGGGGAAAGGTAATGAGGGAAAAGTAAAAACAGATTTTTAAAATGTTACTAAATAATAACTATAAGGTGGGAAAATAACAATAAAAAATTAAAGAAAAAAATCAACAAATGAAAAATTATAGATACAAACTTCAACACCTATCCTTCAAAATATGATGAAACAACTATTGAGAAAACCATCAAAGATTTATAATAACTTGAAAACATCAAACAATATGTTTTACTACACATTTATAGAACATTCTACCCCAAAACTGCATAATACACATTCTCTGTAGTAACAAAAATTTTACAGAATAGATCATATCCTAGACTCTTAAATAAACCACAAAATTTCAAAATAATTGAGATCATGTAAATTTTATTTTCCAATAATAGTGCAATCATAGGAGAAACTGCTAACCAGTTCTGAAAACATAACAAAATAAAATAATATGCTTTTACAAAATTCCTGGATCCAAGGATGACCGGGGCCACGGAGCAGGGGTAGACAAAATGTATTTCCAATTAACATATGACATATCAAAATCTGTGAGACAGGATTACAGCATATGTGTGAGCAAGATTTATTGCAATAAATGCATAAATTAGAAAAACTAAAACTTCCAAGTATGTATTCTAAGCTACCACTACAAAGATCTTTTAAAGGGAATATAAACTAAGCATGGCTGTGAGTATCTATAATTCCAGCATTCTTTGAGTTTGAGCCAGGAGCATTAGGATTTTGAGTAAAGACTTGACAGCTTAGTAATTAATGATCTCTTGTCTCAAAATAAAAAAATTAAAAAATGGACTGGGAATGTAGCTTAGCATAAGGGCATAACAATAACCCTAAATGAAAGTATGTAATATAAGGAACTAATAAAACAGCAAAAACAAAAGAAATTGAAATCAAATATCAATAGAGAAAAATCAAGGCTGAAAAGTTTAATAAAATGTGCAAATAAGAAGTAAAACAAACAAGGCACAAAAAAGTAAAAAATTAGCAGTAGAATATATTAAATGGGAAATTCCATTGTAAATTCTGTAGAAATTGAAAAGGATAAAAATGAATATTATTTTAAAAATTTGTGCACATAAATTTCATACTTAAACAAAATAGTCCAAATCCTCAAAAAATATAAACCACTACAGAAAAAAAAAATAAAAGCTCATCCAAATCACACAAAATACTTAACAATGTATTTGCATATAGAATTTCACAAGACACAGCAACAATTCCAAAATATGATGGGTTGTAGATTTTTGAAGAGATTAATATCTGGCTCAGTATTTCAAAATCAGTTACTGTAACCCTAATGGTTAATCAGCAGGTCAGAGAATAAACATCATCTGATCCTATTCTCAATGCTGAAAACACATTTCACATAATTTAAGAGACTTCAAAATGCTACAGATTGACTTCGGCACCCTAAATCCATAAGCTGAAGGTCCATCCTGCATTATTATTGTATTTGAAAAGAGGGGGCTTAGGAGTTTAGGCGTTTAGGAGGTAATTGAGATTAAGAAATGATATGAGAAGCATCCAGACCCAGTAGAATTGCTTTCTATGAAGTGAAAGAGAGGGAAATGACTCTCCATGAGATTCATACCAAGGAAATGCCATGTGAATGAAGATACAACAACGGGAAGTATAAGATGTTTCCAAATAAAGAAAAAAAACTCTTAGCAAAGCCCAAATTTAATAAAAAATGTGAGGACATAAATTTATTTTATTGAAGCCACCCAGTCTACTATTTTGGTATGGAAGAACAAGCTGCTATAGACATATGATAAAAATGTTGCAAAAAATAAGAATACTAGTCAACAAGGTGACGATACTTAACAACAACAAAAAATATTTAACAGTAAACATATGTCACAGATTGAATGCTCTGTAAAATTAGAAATGAGGCCAAAATATCTGCTCTCCTCATGCTTAATATAGTGCTGACACTTGTAGTTCACACAATATGGCTTAAAGCATTATCAGAGGCATAAAGAAAGATATGAGATTGTCTCTACTGGCAGATGACATGATTGCCTACATTGAAAAATAAGAATCACAAAACATCTCCAAAAAACTCATAAAACTAATTATCCAACTGAGAAAAGTCATAGGATCCAGGATAAACATTTAAAATTCAGTCATATATTATGCATTCCTATGAACACCTGAATGTTAAACAAAAAGTTAAATATATTATGTGTCATGGTGAAAAATGTGAAGAAAGGGAAGAGGGTGAGTACCAACACAAAACATATACAACACCTACATGGTTGAAACTACAAAAGGCTTCTCAAAGATGTATTTGTTTAGGATCTTTACAACTGGACTGATACACGTTCAAGAGATGATAGATGCCAATGTTCTTCCAAATTTATATTCAGCTTTGGATGAGACTGCTATTAAAACTTCGGCACCTTTTCAGTAAATACGTATGAGATTAATTTGATATTGACATTAAAAAGCAAGGAACTGCAACAGAAAAAATAACTGAATTAGAATATACTGGGAGAAACATATTTATCAAATTTCAAGATTTATTACAAAGCTTTGGGCAATCAAGCACTCCTGCTAGAGGGATGGGCACAGGGGTCCATGGAATAAAATGAAGAACCAAGAAATAACTGCACGCAAATACACAAAAGTGGTTTTTACCTAAAGCGAATGAGCAATTCAGTGGAAAACTTAGAAGCTTTTGCATATCAAGTGATAGAGACAGTGAACATCCATATTTAGAAAACCGAACCTTGTGCTAAGTATCATACCATGTGAAAAAAAAGAGATTAAAAATAGCTTTTAGTAAAACAACATAGAAGGAAGATAATTGAGGCCTATGGCTAAGTAAACAGTTTGTGCAAGTAGCACTAAAAATAGTATTAAAAATTAGGATAATGAATATTTGGACTCCATTATAAAAAAGAAATCCTGATAAGAATGGTGACATACTATATACTGGGAATATGAAAAAATATATATATATATTTCTGAATATGTATT
>NW_022900918.1:2118097-2163369 GCF_012274545.1 Fukomys damarensis
CATATTGCATAAATGTTGTACTTTAGTACACTTGTTTTCAAACATTACCATTGAGGCAAAGTGTCAAGATTATATGGGATCTCTTTGCATTGTGACTTTCAACTCAATGTAAATTTATAATTATATCTAAACAAACAGTTTAGTTAAAAATTAAATAGCATATAGATATTGGCTATAATAGGGCACAACATAATTCTACACAGAAGTTTTAAATGTTGTACTTTAGTACACTTGTTTTCAAACATTACCATTGAGGCAAAGTGTCAAGATTATATGGGATCTCTTTGCATTGTGACTTTCAACTCAATGTAAATTTATAATTATATCTAAACAAACAGTTTAGTTAAAAATTAAATAGCATATAGATATTGGCTATAATAGGGCACAACATAATTCTACACAGAAGTTTTTATGTCCTATGCTTATGTCTTTCCCTCTAATAGGTGAAGACTTTTGGCTCATAGACACTAATAAGTTTATATAGCATAAATGAAGCTCTAATACATGGCTTGTAAGTACTCAATACATATTACAATGGTAAATTTTAAAATCTATTTTATAGTTATTTTATATTTTATAGACAACATATAAAAGGTATTTTATACACTTTTTGTGTGTGTTTTTTTAACTAAATAGAGTACTCGGGCTCACTGACTAAAATAGGAATTTTATCTTTCGCATGCATAATCCCAGCAAAGAACTGTTGTTAAATGAGTTTAATTGTATAAATATTCAATGAACAGTAAAAGAAAATATTCATTGAGCATACTGGCATTATAAATGAGATTGTGCATGATAAAATGATCCATTAGTACAAGTTCTGAGAGAGCTGATCAACTTCTCTTGTAAAGAAATATGTCTAAGTCTATCAGAGTACCTGAGGGGTAGAAGTGTGTGCTTGTTATTGAGACCACATGCTAGGATTACTAAAAAAGTAGATAGAGCAGAAGGAGGGAATCTGGAAACATTATTTTTATAGGATATATTAATTTGTGAGTGAAGAGGAAGTAACAGCCACTGTGTAGTGGCTTTGGAATCAAAACCAGAATCTGAATGGAGAACAGTCTATAGAAAGGAAGAACATTTCCCTTGAAAAAGATTTTAGGAATACATAAAATTCCAAGTTAGAAACTCCAAAAAGGGACAAATTTGTAAGTCAAATTTGAAAACTATATAGGAGATGTAAATTAAATTAGCAGGATAAAATCAAACCCAAACCTTTCATAAATGTAAGTCACAATCTTCTTGTGTATATTCTCTCTCAGTGACTTTTTTTTTTTTTTTTTTTTTTTTTTCTTGTACCAGGGTGTGAACTCAGGATCTTGTGCTTGCCAGGAAGGTGCGGCACCACTGAGCTGCATCCCTGACCTATCAGTGAAGTCTTAAGGAAATGTATTAATGCTCTTTATACCGTGTGAAGTCCTCATTTTAGATGTAGTTTCCTAGCTCTATAATAAAATGTTATGATAAAGTATCAGGCACCTTTACTTCAACCGACAACCTGTATGATTATAATTAAGGTAATGAGACCAAACTCAGAAAGGAGCACCGCCTTACCCCTGAGAAAGAACTAATCTTTTAAAAATGACAAAATGCTAACCTGTGTAGTAAGCTGAAGTGCAGCCTGAATGATATATAGCGAGTCCTTGTTTCAGCCTCTCCCTACCAAAAGGACAAAATGTCTCAACCTCTACAGGAGATAAGAGTTAGTTCTGACAATATTTGCCAAAACTACATTCAATAAATATGTATTCATTTATTATATTACAGGTTCTATATGCTTTATATGTCTAAATAAAATGAATGAACTGTAAAGCATTCTTCAGTTTGCCTTTTTCAGACTACTCATTTTTCTTGTTTCTCTCTAAATGGTACTGAGAAGCATGTGCACGTAATTGTGGGCAATTTTGCTGAATGCCATGGAGAGCTATTTTTAATAATAGGTCACCTTTTTTGACCTTAGAACTAGGAAAAACTGGGTTACTTCTCCAAGGTGCACTGATCACAACCCTTATAGGACTAACAGCAGTTCAGCTAAATGAGTGTACTGTGCAAATTACAGGAGCCGATATACTGTCAGTTTGCCTTCCTAACCTTCACCCAAGCTGGAGTCACTGTTCCCATTAATTCTTCATTTTCTCCAGTTAATTAACTGCTTTATAGTTCAGTGACCTCATTTTAAAGAATAAAATAATAGCACCTTATTAGTGTAAGGTGTTGTGATGTTTGATTACTTTTTCTTGAAACTGCAAGATTAGTGAAAGAAATAATGCAAATCATGCTACTATTGTATTAAAATGTTTAATTAAAGTCATAAAATATATGATTAAAATATACTCACAAAATAGACTAAGGCTCAAACTATATTATTTCATTATCATATTTGTATAGATTATTTCTCTGTTACTATTTTAAGTGTAGCTAAATTCTAATCACTACTCCAAATGCTGCTTAAAAACTATCTTTTCTATCCTTATACACTCATCCTCTTTGGCATTGTAATATCTTAGGAAAACTTCAAATGCCTTTGAAGGCTGATCAGGCTATATATGACCTCTGATCATTTCCTACAATCAACATCTAAAGAGGAAGCTTGTTTAAGGACAAGTTAAACGGATTTAAAAAATAATCACATGATGACTGGTATATATCTGGATTGCACCACATTCTTTAGGCTCATCCTGCAGAATTGGGATATTTCTTGTAATTGAAATAAATACCCACTTTTTGAAATACTGCTTACCAGCATTATGATATAATGATTTAGTTAACTTAGTAAAATTATTTTTAAAAAAACAAATAGTAATTGTGTTCTACATACCAAATAAAATGTTATTTCTCCATTTTTGGGCCACTTTTCATATGGGCTCCAGAAAGGAAATATGTGAAATGCAGGTCTATAGATACATAAATGTGTGAAATATCTGTTTATTAGTTGACAATGGATTTTTGGCTGTCTCTGTGTTATATATATTTATCACGTGATCTATGATCTCTCTGATTCCCTTTGTTACAAAAGATAGTCAGAAAGCTATTACCATCATCCAGTCTTTAGAATTTCTCTGCTTAATATACACATTTAAAAACACACCCTTTAAGCCAATTCTAAAATTAACATATTTAACACAAGTTAAGAGCATTACAAATTTCAAGTTATGTTATTAACTAGTTAGCTACAAATCTAAAATAATTTTTTAATTATAAAAATTTGAGAAATACACATCATATTTATAAGGAAAGTCTAAACAATGACCACTTCTAAATGAATAATGACCATTGAGTGAAATTTTTATATTAATATACATATACAAAAATATATAATGTATAATGTATATAATGTATAATATATATATATAATATATATAATGTCTAATATATATATATACACACACACACAAATACACACACTAAATATTTGGCAGCACTGAGGATAAAATTCTGGGAAGTCTATCACTGAACTACATATCATCCTATTTACCTAATTTTGTTTATTTTTTTTTATTTTGAGACAGGCTCCTGCCAAGTTTAGCTTGTGATCTTTTTTCTCAGCTTCCCAATATGCTGGCATTACAAGTGTGCAACATCACTCCAGGTGGACTTTATATTTTTTATTTTAATAATTAATAATTAAGACACTGAAAGTAAATATTGTTTTTCAATCACAAAAGCATAGAGAATTATATATTTATATATTGATTGATTGATTTTAATATATTTATATATTTATTTAATGATGAAATGTTAATTTTCACACATATTTGTTTGTGTAAACTTTTTGTATTTGTATTTAGTTTTATCAAAAAGAAAAAATATGAGAAAATGAAAAAATGGAAATAAAGTATTTGTAAATGGGGAAGGGAAGAGGGGGTGAAGGGAGGACAGGGACAAGGGAAAAAAATGAGAACAAAGACCTGTCATGTAAAGGTACAAGATCCCAATTATGAATGTAACTGTACTGTATACCTAAAATGTACCAATAAACTCAAGAGAGAGAGAGAGAGAGAGAGAGAGAGAGTTCCTCTTCTTGTGTGGACAAGAAATATCCAAACAGGACACTATTCTGTAGTTGACAACTGTGTATTCTGGACAAAATGTCAACCTTGACATATTGTACAGTATGGTGTTAACAGGAATTCATTCACAATAAAAGCATGCCATTGCTTCAAAAATAAATAAATATTGATAAATCCTCAGGATATTATCTTGGGCTCATTTCTAATTTTTTATCTTTTCCTGAAAATATACTACTCCTGACTCACATTATTTGTACCTGTGTTGTCTCGAAATCTGATCAATATTGAAAATTCCTACCTATAGACCAAATTACCTCCTGGATACTACTACTTTGATTCCCATCTATGAATAAAAACAGAATATCCCAAATGAAGAAATTTAAGTTTTATTTCTAAAATGTTCCCTAAACCAATGAGTGCTTGAACTGTTAGCCTAATTGGGCAAGCCAAACCTCATGGCACCACTTTACTCTTTACTTTCTTCAACTCTTAAAATTTACTGAGGTGTTACTTTCATTCCTCTTCCTAAATTGTTTTCCAAACTCTCCGTTCCTTTCCATCTCTTCATCCACAACCTAGGCTGAGGTATTACTTTCTCAGACCTAAATTCCCACAGCATCTTTTTAACTTATATATAATTTTCAATCCTTAAACTTCTAAAATCCATTCCTCAGTTGCAGCAATAATGATATTTCCTTACCAATTTCTGTGTGTGACAGTATACTGCATATGCATGTCAAGTGCTTCATTGATAAATTCAATACTAGTTATATTACAAATTTTTCCTTTGTAACTCTTTACAAGCCAAGGAGAAAATTGAATGATGATCAATATTCTGAATAAATCATAACCCTTTTCTCTACAGCAGCAATTATTTCAAGCAAAAGGCAATCTTTGTCTTCTGCAACATCTCTTGTCCTTTCAACAACAAAACTTAATGTTTCATGCACACTTTAGTATTCTTCTCACCTGCTTTACCTTCAAATCTATTGCAATACTACATCCAATACCAAAATATAAAAACTGTTTTTACTGAGAATCTAAGTGCCTAAAAGGGAAATGATGCTAATAGCAATATTTTTCTGTTTGAATTTTAGTCATATGTACAAGGTTGTCTTTTCTTTCAATGCTAAAAAAATATTGTTCACAGCTCTTATAATACTGTTCTTATTTTATTATAAATGTTACTGATTGTCTTTTCCTAGTTTATTTAAGGGAACACACCTCTTTGTGCTCTGTCCTAAATGTTAGGGTGTCATATATTAAATCAAAATCTTATCTTTCCCTTTGTAAAATATCACTATGTTATTTCACTCTGTCTTACAACTTTAATGCCTTAAAAGGGGTTAATAAAAAATTATAACTCTGACATTCTGCTAAATTCCACAATTATGCACTTAATTGACTACTTAGAATCTGCATTTAAGTGTTATTTCTCTTAACCATTTGTTTCCCAAATTTGTACAAATTTTGTATATATTTATTAAAACAGTAATTGTATATAACAATGGATTTAGTGTGATATTTCTTTAAATGCACACAATGTGCATTAATGATATCCAACCACTTAGCCAACATATACTTTTAAAAGGTGTAAGCCATTGTTACACAATTGCCTCTAAAGAATATTTGTTTCTGTTTATTATAAAATTGACATGCTCAATATATTAGTAACTTCCTGAGATCCAGAGAACTTTCCCTGAACTTCAAGTTCAAGATGAATGATATTTTCAGTACCTTTAAATTATTCTGTACTATTTTACTATACTTAAATGAAAATATTGATAATAAAAATAGTGCTATTTTTAATTATATCATAATTATCTATCAAAAATAAATATGTCTATAAAAATAAATATGTCTATATGTATTAAAACAGAATAAATATTTTGAGTAAATTTTACAGTAATTCATCTCTTACATTTCTTAGTGTGCATATGTATATATGTGTGTGTGTGTGTGTATGTGTGTGTCTCCCTCTTTTAATTTGTCTGCAATGTGCCTTATTGAATTTCATATTCAGAATTTCTCACAGAGGAAAACAGAAAGTTTTGCCCAAATTTCTTGACACAGAACTTCATATGTAAATATAAAAAATGGTTTGTCTTGCTACAATACAGCCTCTGAGTCAGTCATTTTCAACTAGGTTCTACAGCTTTACATTTCCAACTAGTTTCAGAATGAAGCAAACATTGTCTGATGACAAATGTCAGAGACAATAGATGTCAAAGACAATATTCCAATGATATGATGGAAATATTTTGATCAATAAATCAAATAAAATTTTGGAAATCACAATATTATTAATTTTTTTCTCCACTTCTCGAAAGTAGCACCCTTATCTTTTAATGTAATCTTCCACAGTACCTTTGAAAGTCTTTTTAAAACCCAACTGTGACACAAAGTATATGAATTAATGACACAAAAAATATTTTTCTCTTTAAATAGCTTTAGCAACAAGTTAATATATTTCTAAGTTCATTTTTACTTACCTATATGCTAAGGACTTAACTCCTGGAGTTAAGTCACAGAGATGCTGTAACTAACATTGAGGTAAATATTTCTGTAAATTGCAGGTAAAATGTTATACATAGCATAAAGATTAACCAGTCAGAGCAAATAACAGGAAGCTATAGCAGTTGATTTCTTCCTGGATTTCTTCTTTACATTAATGCAATGTGGATAAAATAAGTATGTTTTAATATTTCTGCCTCCCAGAAAGCATGCAGGTAGTTCAGGCTGGTGTTGAAACCACTATGTAGCCCAGGCTGGCCTTAAACTCGTGGCAATCCTCCTGCCTCATTCTCCTGAGTGCTGGGATTATAGGCGTGAGCCACCATATTTCTAAAAATCACATCATTTTTAATTTTTATGATTGAGAATCAACATATAATGCCATTGTTTTGAAACTGTATTTTTAATAGAATATAGCAATTTCAAACGAGCATGTAGTACTGGGTATTTAGCTCAGCGGTTCAGTGCCCACTTTGCAAGCTCAAGGACCCAAGTTCAATCCCCGGTACCTAAAAAACAAAACAAAACAAACAAACAAACAAAAACTAGCATGCAGTAAACATATTAAAAATACGTACTAGCCAATGAAGTTACTTAAAAGTATTGAAATTAGTAGTCATATTCTACATTTTTTTAAACATGACATGAAACATAACAAAATTGTTTTATTGATGTGAAACTTACTTTACTTTAATTTGCTTATTAAAAAGTACAATCAAAACATATGGGAAAAAGCAAACAGATATTTAAGATATGTAATTTATCTTCAAATAAATCAGTTTTTTGTATTAAAACTGTATTAAAACAGAATATCTGATTTGATAGTTCTATGACTACTACTCTCTTTACTAAGAACAATTACATTATCAAAATCAAGACCTGGCATGTAAAGGTACAAGATCCCAGTAATGAATGTGGCTGTACTGTCTACCTAGAATGTACCAATAAATTAAATTTAAAGAAATGTAAGGCTATGTTTTAATACTTTGTTTTGAATGTAAATATTTGTGTGTTTTATTCATAAAAATATTGCAAAGTAGAAAGAAAAAGCAATGTTTGAATCTATAATAAAACCTTTTTCCAACTGGGATAATGATGACACTTTTAGTATTTAAGGAGTTTGTTTTAGAATGATGGAGTACTTAGAATAAAATTTAGGTAAAATCTTCACTCTGTATAGAATAGTATAGATGAAGTCTGAGTACTGAGTTTATAGTTATTGCTACCTATTCCAGACACATAAAAATATCTCAAAAGCAGAAAATAATACACTGTAATCTCTTTTTTTTACTTTCATATTTCCTCTCTTGAGAACATTTTTAAAACCTGAAAGAGAAACAGAGTTTTTATAAAATGGTTAACTCTAACACATAGTTATCAGAATCATTACATGGAAGGTTTCCAAAGAAACAAATGTTTGATATTTTCAGGCTTAAATCATTGCTTTAAAGCTGTGTACATGGCCAAGTACTATTTAAAATTTTGAAGAAATTTACAAATTAAAGTGCCCTGAAATATCTTCGGATTTACCAAAGTTATTAAACTTAATTTATTGAGGAAGCAATCTTTGGAGGAAATATTTCTGCTCTTTTGTTTGTATTTCCAAGAGATGGAGAATTATTTGGGAGGAATTATTCAGTCCTCTCTGTCTCCCTCCATACAACACTTAGTTCTAAATGAGGAGGTATCATTTCTTGAGAGGAAAGACAGAAAATAAAAGGAATCTTTCTTGTGTGTGTGTGTGTGTGTGTGTGTGTGTGTGTTTCTTTTCTTTTTTTTTTTTTTTTTTTTTTTTTTGTTTTTTGGTACTGGGAATTGAACTCAGGATCTTTCTCTTATGAGGCAGGTGATGGAACCACTGAGCTAAATTCCTGGTCCCAGGAATCTTTCCTATAAAGTAACAAATCCTAAGAAACAGCCTATTCTCTTCTAAAGTATCGATAGTGTTCCATCAATAGAGGACAGATCTATAGTTGTCTGCTTCTTCTCCACCTCTCATGATGACATGAATAGTTGAAATCAAAATTGAGTGTGTGGAGCAAAGGAGTGATAAAAGGTGAGTGGAAATGAACAATGTTGTCAAGTCACAAATTGTATCCTTGTTTATAAGCCAATGGAGAGTAATAAATATCACTAAGATTGGTGGCTTATTTAAATTAATGAATATGCATATGCAAGCAATTGGAGAATGCCAAACACAATGAATATGTTAGCAACTTTCAATATATTATTTATTACGATTCCTAAATATATTTTCCCTGACTCCTCTAAATCCTTTGTCAAAGCTCTTCCACTCAGAAGAATAAGGATGAAGTGTTGCTATTTGTGTTATTTGGGTTGAAAACCAAAAAAGTAAAAAGCATTGAATTTTGTGTAACATAGTAACTCAATACTTTACAGGCAAACAAAATTCATGTAATTTGACCTAGTCCTCAGACATAGTCAACCAGATCAATTTGAAATATAGCATGAACTGATATCAAGCTGCTATCCTTACCTATTCCTCAGTGCTTCACAGAAATATAATTAGAAAAATTACATTACATGTTTATCTGTATCTATTGTTGATCTAAACAGCAATATCAACAAAATAAAGATAAAATCCTTTGCCCATATTAAATGTAAGGGGAAATTCATCTGAAGTACCAAAGATTGTATTTTTCCAGTTAAGACTTGAAGATTTTAATAATACTCAGTTTAATGGGTATGAAAATAATAATAGGTTTCCACACTTATTACAAAGCAATCTTATAAAGTTCAGTTGATGAAGTTGGTCTGGATAAAGTATTCAGTGTTAAAAATTCATAACTCAGATTTGAGACTGATTTTAATTTTCTCGATGCATATTTCCTGATATGAGTCAGTAAGAGTGTGATCAGTTGTGAGTTAGTGTATACTAGTCATGGTATATATTTAAACATTACCATATTATTTGTGATTTGATTATTTTAACATTTGCTGTGGTTATAAAATTATCAAATATTCATTTTATTTTTGTTTTATTATTCACTATGAAATGATGGCGTTATGTCTTTCCAGTACTTTCATAAGCCTTGCTCCGATTATTCTTTAAGTCTAAGATTTATTTTAAAATATTAGTAAGTCATTATTGTTAGGAATAAAAATAATTTTTTGTTTAATACTATTTTTGAAGAAGAAAACTCTACTTCAAAGGATGAAGACTTTTAGTAGTGGTTTTCTCATTTCCGGTGATAAATTAAATTTTATTGAATTGAAATAATGCATTTTCCTGTCATCTCCCATTTTTTATTTATTGGAAAATGCATTTACCTCTGAACCTTGTGATGTATGCATTTCTTCCCATAAAAATGAGTAATTTATGTTTCTTCAGTTCATGGATCTCACATCATTTAGAAACACATTGAGAGCCTTTCAATGAGGCATACGGAGTAAGCCCAGTGGGGTGTCTGACAGCTGAAAGCAACCAGAGAGGAGGATCTGGAATTTGTAAGGATGGCCTATAAAAGACAACAAATAAAACAACTTTTTAGTTTTATGTTTCTCTTTGTCAATAATAAAAATGAAACCTCTTAACTATAGTAAAAGCAGGTGATCTATGACACGACAATTTCTTACAAATCATTTTAGTTCTTTCACTTCAGATTGACATTTAGGGCAGCAAGAGAATGTGACAAACCTCTACACATGTAATTGAATAAATGAAACCAAGCCCTTCAGGAACTTACCAAGCGGGAAATTTTCTATACTTACAAAGGTGTTCAAATTCTAGAAGAGTTTAACTTACTTTGTAATAGTAGATGGTATATATTATGCATTTGACACATACATAAACACAGTATCTCATCACAAGGTCATGTGTTCTTAGCTGTGTTGTATTTACACACAAATGCACACATAAACACATGCATTCATATCATCAGTTATTGCCATTATCATACAGTTAAAAGAAGTGAATAAAAGAAATTGCTTGATGCAATAAAATATTTTAGGCAAATTTCACAATTTCATTTCAGAAATTTGTATAAGACCTAATATGAGGAAAGTGGAATTTTTTCAAATAGCTGAATTAAAGAATAATTTTTCCATTACAGTGCAACAATGGCTATTATACTTGGTTGTCAAAGTGAAATGAAATTCTGTCTATATTGTTTATTCATGGTAATAAAATACTAAATCTTATTATGTGAAAGAAGTACTAACCAGCATGTCATTGAACATGAATTTATTGTAATGCTACTCCTCTGGCTTAAATTGAGAATTATGAAGAGTGAGGACTTAAGCACAGATAAATTTAAACATAAGATAACAGTGTTCTGGAGGGACAATAAATTTAATTGGAAATGTTAAATATTCTGGGTCTGAAAATGTAGCTAATTTGTATGTTCTTGTTTTAATATACATTCATTGACTTAATTAATGTTTTATTTTAAAGTTTTGTTACATTTTTGTATTTTATCTTTTTATTCATCAAATCTTACCCAGTTAGATATGACAGGAGATGTATGACAAACTTTGAAAATATGGCACTTATTAAAAGATCCTTTAACTTTATTTTCATGTTATTTTTACATTTATATTTCACATGCCATGTAAAGTTTTCTTGTGGGACTGTCATGAAAGACTAGCAATTCTTATTTCTCGCTTGAGCTGTGATCAAAACATCAACATTTTGCCAGAGGCTTTCTTTCAGTTTTTACGCCAACCAACTTCTTCTTTGGAGTCATTAAACATATTTATGGAATATTCTATAGATAGATGTATAACATGCTCATTGATAGGATATGAAAATGTCACATAATAAAATTTTGTAAATGAAGTATAAATGTTACTGGCATTTTTGCTAAAATTGTAAAACTTGGAAAAATTGTATTATGAAATTTTCTCACATTTTTTTCTTTTCATTTCCTAAGCTAGATTTCTTTTCTAATATATGTTATTTCCTATTAACCTCTCAAATATATTCAAGAAATTTATGAGTTGAAGTAACAATCATGAAATGGTTAATGGCAACCTATAAATATATCAAGGCTGAATATCGAAATGTAATATGCAAAGGGTGAGAAGCCAAGAACTGTAGAGTAAACATAAGAAATTTTATTTGAAAATTCTATAAGTATATTATCTTAAGGAAAAAATGATTGCTAGTGCTAAGCCTTTGCTATGGTTAGTCTTAATTTTTATCAGGAATATTGTATATTTCAATATATACAAAAAGTAAAGCATTTTAAATGTTCATAGTTGCCATAACTAAAATCATAGACATATAGCAAAAATTTTTACAAATTATTTAATACATAGAAAGACTTATCTTTAGTAAATACAATGTTTTTCAGTTTAATCTTTCTAGTTATAAAACATTTCTGTTTGGTCTTTTATTATAATATTAAATTTCCACTAAAAACAAATTGGTATCTTTTGTAATTAAGAATCAGGAGTATTATAAGCTGCATTTTTTTTCATTAGACTTCAAATCTGTCTGAAAGAACTAAAGTAGAATGTACTGCTGAGAAAATAATTTTTTCATAAGCTTTTATAGAAAAACCACAATAATAGAAAGCATGTTTTTCTCAGCATCAAAGCTCAGTGGTATTTATTAGCCCCCTAAAGTCATAAAAATGTATCCAACCTAAGAATACCATGCAGACCTGATTTTTTTATCTGTACATATGAAATATCTTATAATTCATAATTCTCCTGCAGTGACTTTCAAAGAATGAGCCAAATTATATGGTGAAAAGAGTCCTCATTTTTTTCAATCTTAAGTAAGTTACTGAATTATGCATATGCTTCGACTCTTTATAAAATATGGGATTTAGCTTAGATCAGGCATTTTCAATATTTTCATAGGACCTTCTCTAGGTCTTAAGAATTTTTTTTATTTCCATGAAAACTCAGTATTTGAAGATACCCCAAGATAATTCACTGTTGGTCATTTATAGGGCAGAAAAAAAGAGCCTAAAGCAGCTGCTAGTAGATATGAGGAAGACTCAAATCCCTTGACCTCAGCTACAGTAACAAGTGTCCCAATCCTCAGAACCATAGAATTCCTCAATAGATTTTGATTTAAAAATAGAATCTTATGTTTTTATTATAATATTTTTGATAATCATTAAAATACTATAATTGTAGAAGTTAATTTACTAATGATTTTTTTCTCTCTTGGACATGATAAGCATGTTTACCTGAAATTTTGAAAAAAACAATCATTTAATATATTTTTAATAATATGAATGACTTAGATTGGTAGGATATTGAAATGTAATCCTTTTCATAATCTCTGAATTGTCAGTTCTGCATTCTGCCCATCTAAAACAGCTCTAAAGCTTGTAACAATTATAATATTATATGTATTCTACTAGTCATGGAAAAAGCATGATTGGAAATAACCATTTCTCAGTAACAAAATATGGGGCAAGACTCAAGCAATATACATGAAATCTTTTCCAATAAGATTCTGTATCAATAAGAACATTACAAATCTTTAATTTCTGGAGTAAGATCCATATTTCTAACCATAAAACTACTCATTAATATAACTTTTTACACCAACCTCTGTCTCATTTTTGGAAGGACGGTGGCCTTGGAGTGGTTTTAGAGATAAATCTACAGTAGAAAATAAACTTAGAATTTAGTTTTAAATTTCTTTCCCTATGATCTGTTTACCCCCACGGAATCTTAATTACATAATCTTATTTACATTGTATTAATCTTAATTACATATAATCAATATATTTGTAGCTCATTATTAGTCCTGTTTATTACAATCAGATTTTAAACTATTGCTTCCCTTAGAATTTGACATTTTCGATACCTGGATCTAATAATATACTTTAAAATGAAATAAAAGGGAGAAGTCTTAGTTACAGCATTGTAAGATTTGTAGATAATTTATGAGAATATGTTAAATAAAGAGAATCTCTGCAGAGTAAAATGGCAGAATTAAAAGTATCACATAGGGAAACACCAGAATTGAAAAAAGAAATATGGTCATTTGATTGATAATATTTCAATAAATCTCTCATATGCAATGGAAATCTCATCCAATTATATTGGAAGTGAAAATCCCTATTGCCTTGTAAAAAAATACCCATCATAATGTTATAACATAAAGCATTACGCAGGTCTTTATAGCGATGATGGTATAAACAAATTAAAGTTCCTGTCAATCCTATAAATATATATATAACATATATATTAAAATATAGAGAGAGCATATATAATTGTTTACAACAAATAATATTTGTTGTAAATTGTTAAAATGCATATTGTTTGTTACTTTTTCCATTATTATTTTAGCATATACTTCTAATTAATAAAATCACATTTACTGTAAACTTATATTCCATATTACACTGGCAGCAGCCTCATACATATGGTACACACGTTTGTGTGTGTGTGTGTGGGCGCGTGTGTGCATGTGTGTATGTGATATCATCCTGTATCAGCCTCCCAAAATGCTTTCTTGATTCCAATGTGCACATTCTCCTAGCGCTTGATTTAATCTCACATTGTCTTCATCACACCCGTTAACTAACCATCACCTCTGCTGATGTCACCAATAAGAGACTGTATCAAATAATTGATGGAAGTAAAATTATAAATTGCTAAGGGCTAAAATGATGGAAAAAAGTCATAATTTTAAATCTCTGGTCAGGTATTACTCAATACACCATAGGTAAAATCACGAAGAACAAGAAAAAACTGATGGAAGTTAAAATAAATCACAGTACATATGTGTTAAAATGTTATGCAAACTCATTAATATATACAAAAATACATATTAATTAAAACAAAATAAGTATTTAACATTCTGCAAAAGGAATCAACTTTATGAAGGCAATGAGACAAACAGAATTTCAGGAAGGGTTTATGTCAGATATAGAGAAATTTCTAATGGACTGAAGTGAGGAATAGACACAGAAAGGTAAAACCCAAAGAACCAAAATGATCATGGGCAAGCAAAAACATTGTTTGTAGTGCTGAAAAATAAAATAAGGGGCTGAACTGGAATACTATGTTAAATTTCCTGATGACTCTGGGTGATATAAAGGACTTATAAACTATTATTTATTAATGCAAAAATAAATGGTGGATCTGCAAGTTCTTGATGTGAAGGTAGTTGAAATTTTTTTGGAAATGCTGCATGAGGTATTATGAAGGAAAACCAATTACAAGAACAAATATGGCACAATATTTGCATCTGGCAAAGCAATAAGCTATAAAAGCCACTCTCCTGAATGTTCGAACAATGAGACTCACCCAGTGAATTATTTCTCCATACGTATCCTCAAAATAAGGTGATACAAGATAATAAAGGTAACCAAAGATGGTTAATTTAATCACAAAGTTGATAAAAACTATAGGAAATCATGAAATAAAAGAGGAATACTTGGAGTCAAAGAGCTCAAACTCTTCCTGCAAAAATCAAAGATCAGAGGATTAAATATACACCTTTACTCTACAAGTACAGAGAATTCAAATTCTATTCAGACCCAATTATCTTGGGTTTAAAGATTGATCTAATTAAGATGGATCTAATTATTCACAGTGCAGCTTTCTCTGGGATTGTAAGTTATATGTGTAAGTAGAATCATTTGAGGGACAATAAGGAAAGAGTCGAAAGGGGAATATTTAGATAATAGGAAGAAAAATAAAACAAAGAGGGAGAATACAGAAAGAAAGAGATAAAAGAGACTGAAAGGGGAAATAAATGAATAAAGGAGAGTATACCTATAAGGTCTGTACTTGAAATCTAATATGCACTTCAATTCTGATGTACCAGGTCCTTTGGTGTGCATTTAAAACTTTTAATTCATTTATTTCTTATAATCCCCCTTTGTAATGAAATTTTAATTCCTATTTCATGGATGAGGATAACTCTGGTTAAATATCTTTCCTTCCATTACACAGAGCAGAAAATTGAGTATGTGGAGTCAGGCTATAGCCCATTCTCTTAACTATTCATATTGAGATAAAATGAAATTGCATACTGTAAGACAAAAGAAACACAAGGTAGAGGAGGAGATGAGCACAGGAATCAGGAACATGTCATAAGATCTTAATACGTGAAAAGGAAGAGATCAGGGATATAAGAGCAAATATTTGGGATAAACATGGGTGAGCGATATGACAGCGCATATAATATAAGGGAAAAGAAAAAAAAAAGTTTCTGGCCTTGAGAGAAAGGATAAGAAAGAAAAAAGGATAGGAAAAAAAAGAAGTTTGACTACTAGAACTCTTCCGTCAACTGTTCGTATACAATTTCACATTTGTTCCTTCAGTGTATTAGACACAACTTCAAACAAAAGTCAATATGCTTGAGGACATCAATTACCTTGAAAGGTTCAGAGAAGCAATGTCAGTCACTGAGAAAGAGCATCTTGCTCTAATTCAGCAAACTAATAGAAATCATAAAATAAAAAAAAGAAACATGAGAAACACGAAAGGGCTGAGACAGGAGATAATATTGCTTGCTCATCATATATCTTTTTATTTATTAATTTAATTAATTTATTTATTTATTATTAATTAATTTTTCTCTACTTGCTTAGGAAACCCAAAAAGTCTGACAGTTACATGAAATGAAAAAACATTTTTTACTTAGGTGAACTTAGCTGTCTAAAACTTTATTCCTGGCAGACCAAAAAGGAATTAGCTCAATAGAATTTATTGAAAGAACTTGCTAATGCAGACAATAGGTTGATTGCATTGGACAGATTTGAAGAAAATAGAATAATTAAAGTGTGCTCTCTTACTCTGTGTTCACTAATATTGTTGCAATCAACATATCAGGAAGTCTATAGAGAGATATGCTTGGAAAAAAAATGAGGGAGAGAATACATCACATTTTATCCAGGGAAACAGAACGTCTTTGAAAGATACATTAAAAGATTTGCTGCAAGAAATTGGCCTAAACGGTTGTGAGGGTTTGGCTAGTCAAATTTTAAATCCATAGGGCATGCCTCAAGGAAAGAAAACATTAGACTATAAGAGGCTGCTAAGCCTGTTGGCTACATTAAGTATTTCTTTTTTTTTTCCAGCTTTAATTGAGTTTATTGGTACATTTTAGGGATACAGTACAATTACATTCATTGTTGGGAATTTGTACCTCTACATGACAGGTCTTGGTTCTCATTTTTTCCCCTTGTCCCTGCCCTCCCTTCACCCCCTCCTCTCCTCCCCATCTACAAACACTTTATTTCCATCTTTTCATTATCTCACAACAGATTCCATTTTAAAATAATCTAAAATTGCATTGTCGTTCAAATAGGTGGAATTATTTAATTCAAATGAACAAATGCAAGCATTATAGTCCATGGCTTCTTTGCTAACAACATACCATTTCCACCTTTTTTCCTTTTAGTTTTTCTCAATGTGTCCTCATTGGTTCCTGTGGAAGTTCACTGACAGCTGTAGGATTGCCTTTCTTAAAAATTGACAGATGTGTCAATTTCAATTTTGGAAGAAGCTCATCTGTGAAACTGAAAAATAGGGATTTTCCAACCACTGCCACCTTTCTCACTTATCTCAAATAAAGGCTCAAATAAACTCTGAGAACTTGTACTTCTGAAATTACCCAGAGACTTTATGGGTTTTGTACATTATGGTAAATAGCTTGTGCTTAGTTCTAAAGTTGTAAAATAATTTGATATGTGTTCCCCCAAAAAAGCAGATTTTCTGTGATTTTGTCATTATGACTCACTCAGCAACAACTATTCCTTAATCCCTTGATGTCCCCATTACTTTTATAAATAATGACAGATGAGAACTGCATGTTGAGGCATTCATTAGATTATTGACTTCTTTATTTATTTAAGAGGAGCTAATAGAAAAATGATGAATCATGACTGATTTTTTTTGTTTCCATTGTTAATAAACAGGTTGGGAAACAGTCAAACATAACAAAAAACATCCTAGTTAAATAGACAATCATTTGTCTCTCTTCATAATCTATGAGTTCACTAATCTTTTTTCACCATTTCTTTCTAAGTATGTTATCTCCATTTTAAGTTTAACTTTAAATGTTTCATCTAGGAAAACCTATATTTAGAAGGTTTGGGTTTTTTTTGTTTTTGTTTTTGAGATAGAGTCTTGCTAAATTACCTAGGCTGGCCTGAGTAGATTAAATGATAGGATTTGCCACTGTGCTCTATTCTAGTAAATTTTATTTAACGACAATAACAAAAAGAAATTTGAATATGCACATGCACAAAGGTGTGTATAGATACTTGTATTGAAATTGTGATGTTTAATTTCTTCATTTCACTGTTCCACAATTAATTGAACAGCATCATTTTTAAAATGTAAAAACAATTTTTAATTTTTTTATAATTGATATTATTGGTGTATTTTAGGATAGATAATGATCATATTCATCATATAAAATTTGTACCTGCACATGATGTGTCTTGATTATCCTTTTTCCCCATTCTCCTTTCCTCCCTTTAACCCATTTTCTCTTCCTATGTTCAAATACTTTGCTTTTTTTTTTCTTTTCTCTATTTCTTTCTTTTTCCTTCCTTCTTTTTCCACTCTCCTGAATTGTCCTTCCCTTTTGAAAATTTCCTTGCTATCTCACAATAACTATTGTACATTTTGGTCCTTATTTACTCTTTCAATTTATCACACCAGAGAGGTAATGCAATATTTACATATGTGTGTCTGATTTATTTCCTTTAAGAGCAACGTCTCAAGGTGCATCCATTTACATCGAAATTTCTCAAGTTTATCCTTCTGTACAAAAAATACCCCACATCTTCTTTATCCATTCTTTGGTTGTTCCAAGATTTAACTATTTGATAAGCATTTGAGTTGTTCCAAGATTTAACTATTGCAAATTATGTTGTTGTAAACATGAGTGTGCATATATCATTGTGGTATGATGATTTAATTATTTTGGAAAGATATTAAGAAGGGGAATAATTGGGTCAAGTGGAACTTCTAGTTTTAGTTTTTTGAGAAAACTCCATACTGATTTCCACAATGTTTGTATCCGTCTATACTCCCAACAGAAGTGGTGAAGGGTTCCTTTTTCCCAATGTCCCCACCAGCATGTGTTATTGTTTGATTTCTTGTTAATAGCCATTCTTTTTGGAATGTAATCTCAGTGATGTTTTAATTTGCATCTCTCAAAGGACCAGTGATGTTGAACATTTTCTCATATATTTATTTGTCATTAGCATTTGTTCATCTGGAAATTGTCTAGTCTTTTCTTAAAAGTAGCAAAGGACCAAGAAAAAATAATCCAGTAGTTACAATATAAGGTAAATAATAATATGAGACTAAGTGGTCAATGAAAAAGTGGGAATAGTTCAAATGACATAATAAAACTTGTTCACAAAAGTAATTACAGAAAACTTTCGATGCTTGGAAAATAATTTGTCATGCAGATAATTGAAGCATATAGAAGTCCAATTAGTCATGACTAAAATCAATCCACACTACTCCATAAAATAGTCAAGATTCCAAAAATGCATCACAAGAACAGAGCATTAAGAGCTGACATTCGGAAATGGGAAGAAAGGAGCTAAAGGTGTAGAGAAGGTGGGATGGGTAGGGAAAGAGTAAAAAGGGAAAAGAAAAAAATGTGAGAGAATAAAAAGATGAAAATAAAGTGTTTGTAGATGGGGAGGGGAGGAGGGGGTGAAGGGAGGGCAGAAGTAAGGGGAAAAATGAGAATCAAGACTTGTCATGTAGAGGTACATGATTCCAACAATGAATGTAACTGTACTGTATCCCTAAAATGTACCAATAAACTCAATTAAAGCTGGGAAAAAAAAAGAGCTGCTAGTGGAAGGAAACATATCACCTATAAAGGAAAACCCATCAGAATCACAGATGACTTGTCAACACAATCCCTTAAGTCAAGGAGATATTGGAGTGAAGTATTTCAAGTCCTAAAAGAAAACAACCACCAACTCAGATTGATGTATCCCTTATATTATCTTTCAAAAACAATGGAGAAATAAGATACTTCTATGATGAAGAATAGCTGAATAAATTCACGGGCAACACACCAGCACTATAAAATATTCTGAAGGATATTCTAGAAAAAGATAAAGAAATATACAAATCCAAGAACACCAATAGAAATAATGCAGAGGGTAAGTAAGTAACTAAACAGAAGGAGAAAAATAGGGAACCGACAACAGAAAAATAATAAATCAAAAACAATTTTATAAAGTGAAATTGTTCCTAAACTTCCAATCTATAATATCACCAGTTACACCAAGCTGTAAAGATTTTCTCAACCTTAACCCCTATAATAATTTGTTCTCTCTATCTCAGTGTGGTTCAGTAGTTTATATTAGTCTGTTCATTCATGCTCTCAATCATTCCCATCACATACAATCAAACATAGTGTGACCCTTGCACAGTGGACCCTTTATTTAAGAACTCAATTCATCTGCAAGGGCTGGTTGTAACTCTAGTTGTTCAGTCAAAGGCTCAGGCTCCTTTATGCAGCCCTCAATGTCTCTCTCCCGTATACACACCGATCTCATTGTCCTTAAAGAGAATTTTTAGAATTTGTCCATTAACCCCACACAGAAAAGGATGTTCTAATGTTCCTTTCAGAACTCCTTAAGGCTTGAATCTGTATGAGACCAGTTAGAAGGATGAGCAGCCAGCATTTGGCTCAGAACTGCAGACTTTGTTTATAAGTTAAAGCTAAAATTACATTCATAACCAAAGTTATTTGTATGTCAGACTAGTCTTAACTCTAAGGTCCACTTTAGTTTATGGGCTCATTTCCATTCTTTCAAAGGCCATTAGTTATTACAGTAATGTTGTGATGACTCCCTTCTTCCTCAGAGCACTATCGTCAGAGAAGATTTAGAAAACTGGATAGAGTAGTGCATGTCTGTAAATCCTGGTATTTGAGAGGTTGAGACAGCAGGATAAGTGTGAGGGAAGTCTGAGTAAATCAGAAGGATACTGTTACAAAATAAAAAAAAAAAGAATGTAAATGTAGTTTAGTGCTTCAAGCTAACCCTAGATCTTTTTGTTTGTTTGTTCTGATTTTTTTAGTGTTTTGGGACAAGATCCTCACAAAGTCTGTAAATTGCTGAGGTTGGGCAAGAATTTACAGTCCTCCTGCCACAGCTTCCCAAAGTGCTAATATTAAAATATATACTATCACATTTGTCTTCTTTTCTTTCTTCTTTCCTCCCTTCCAGCATTCTTTCCTTTCATCTTCCTACCTATTTCCCATACAACTAAGTATAAATTGGGCAGTAGTTAATGAAACTGCAAGTATATTTAAACTATATTAATGCATGTTTTTCAATACCAAATGTTGAAAATAATAATTTGTGTTGAATACCAAAATATGGCTCAAAGAACCAATTACACACACACACACACACACACACACAGATAAGCAAATGAAGTACTGAGCATAACAGTTACGTGATTATATTAATTATGCTATTTTAGTCTTGCCCCAAATCTTAAAGTTTCATAAATGTCTTTGCTCAGATGCCAGAAGTAGCCCTTAATGAATTTATCTTGTATGCTTTGCACTTTCCCTTGTATTGATATTAGTGTACACTCCATGGAGAATGCTATATCCAGATTGAGACTTTGGTACTGACTTCTCTTTATTGATTTCATCCTATAGTGACTCATTCAAAATATCTTACTCAGTTAGGCATTCCTTCTATTTTATAAAACATTTTATATCAGAATAAGTCACAGGACACAAGCAAGAAAGTTACTGATACACATATAGAATGGCTTCAACAATTAATTAGTTCTCCAGTTCCTTGTAAATACTCCAGACTCAGAGAAACTTCCCTGTAGACCATTGTCCTTCCAGAAGCTTCTTACTACCCCACTATAAGTAATTTCAGTGATTTCTCCTCTAGATATTTGACAGTTTTTTGCTGGCATCACCTTGGTTTCTATCTAGGAAGTTTTGAATTTATTTCTTTTTTAGACCTCCTGCCTGAATCCTGCTGTTACCACAATTAGTTATTAGGCAATTACTGTTGATTGACTCTATTTATTCCCAGATTTTCTTCTCTAATATCTGTGAAAAATCTCCCTCCACAACTTGCAACTTGGTTCCATGTTTTATTCAAAGATTTGAGATTATTTCCTTTAATATTTGTTTCATTAATAAATCATTATCTCATTAAATTGTTAGGATCTGGAATTATTAGTATTATCCTAATAAAATAATTACTGTTCCTAGTAGAATAATATATTAAGGTGACTACATTGTTTTTCTACTCCCCGGGAAGAGAAAGAAGATGAAGCATATTATATATCCTCCGCTTTATGGCTAGACTGAGCTTATATGTACCTATCACAATTCATAAGGTAAATCCATCTCTATCACTTTAAAAAAAAATTTTCAAAGGTTAAGGATGAGTAACAGAGGGGGAATTGAAGAGAAAAATCACATTTTTCATAGAGTATGAAGCTTTGGTAAGTAACAGACCTCAATGTAATTGTCTACAATAGTGTACACTAGTTTTTGCAACTGTAATTCAAAATCAAATGCTTATCTTACTATTTCTACTTTCAATACTCAAATAGCTCATGTGAGTACTCCAGAATATTACAATTCAAAATAAAAGGCTTGTCTTAGATATTATTTTAAAACAAAATTTAACAATCTACAGTGTATATTTGTGGAGATAGACTAAATACATATATATTTGCAAATGATTTAAGTTGCCATTGTGAGTCAACTAACAAGAATATATATTATTCCAAATAAAATTGAATTACTAATATTCTTTATATTTGAAACTGTTTTAAGTTTTATCTCTAATACAAAGTAATTTTTCACTCTTCTAAGTATCTGATAGATTTTGTTACTTCTTTCTAATAACTATGGACAAATATCATTCTACTACATTTTTGTAGCTCAGTCAAATTGTACATATATGTTTCCTTCAAACAGAAAATTAGTATTTCAGGAACACCAAGTCAAAAAAAATTTTTTTTCAACAGAATATAAAATATCACTTGCAAGGCTGACAATCGTGAATTTGAGGCCATTCTAGGGTACACAGTGAATTGAAGGTTAGCCTGACCTACAAAAGGAGATCCTGTCTCAAATAAGTAAATAAATTAACAATTAACATTCTAATGATTATTATAAAGAGAAAGACCTATTATCATTTTAATTTAGCTGTGGAATTCATTTTCACTGAGTTTAGAAGAAGGGAATGGCATTTATCATAGTTGCCATAGTTTTCATAGACATTTTCCCATTTTGTACCAATTTCTTCAAATTTTTGTACAAAATAAAATTAAGCCAATATAAAATTAACAATGATAGACATTTAGACATTTGTAGATCTGCATATGTACGTGTGGAATTATAAAAGAAAGAAATGGGCAACCATAAAATTTTCTTTACCATAAATCTGATCAAATCCCATCGTATTTGATTTTAAGGGACTGTCTGGATTCAGTTGTTAATGAATAAGCCAAAGGCCTGAGCTTCAAAGTTGTTATTGATTGTCTGGTGAGCAGAATTAACCTAAGTCCACTGCAATCAGATTCAAAGATCATTAGGTAAAATAGATTTATAGGGAGGGCAAGGGTATGGAGAAAAAATGAGAACCAAAACCTGTCATGTAAAGGTACAAGATCCCAGTGGTGCATGGAACTGTACTGTATACCTAAAAAGTACCAATAAACTCAGGGAGAAAAAAAAGATAATAAATTTATAAACTCACAAAACTGAAAACTGTACTAAGATTCTGTTTCCTATTAAGTTATACTTTTTGCCATCCTCATCAATTATACAAAGGCATAGAAATTAATAATTATGCATAAAACAATAACAGATGAAATATCACCAAATTTATTTTGTACAATCTTAACATTTTTCAAATTCCTTTGCCAGTATTCTCTAAGGAATTTTTAGAGTTTTGGTAGACAATAGAACTGATAGGCATCCTTTATTTTTTAACAGATTCCAAATAAAGAACTAGGAAATTAATTTGATGGTGTAAATGTTAAACAGCAAAACATCAGTAGGACAAGAATTAGAACCCTCACAGGCCCAAATGGATACTGTCGGTAAGTGTGATCAGATCTCAAGGAAGAGCTGGTATGGACCAGAGCAGCATGGATGCAGTCAGGTTTAGCCAGGGTCCTGCTCATACCAGCCACTTGGGCCCACGGGCCCTAGCCAGTCTTGCCTGTAAAAGAGCTGCACAAGCTCATAAGAAACAACCAGAAGCTAACCCTAATACCATTGTTAAGTGTGCATGGACTCTAGCCAGAAGCCTGCACAGACACCAGAAAATGAGGTGCACAGCCCCCAGCAAAGGCCATCCAATACTGCTACTTAGGAGGGGAGACTTTAGACAGAGTCATGCCTAGATACCATCTCAAATATGCACAGGCCCCAGTCCTCTTTCAGCAGAACAGATCAGGGATCCAGATCAAGAATCCAGAAGGTCATCACTCTGAATCCAAGATTTTGTAGTGGTGAGCAAGAGAAAAGGCAGCTCAATGGCATGCTAAGAATTAAAGACCACTGGGTGGGCAAAAGTTTCCTCAAAAAGGTGGAGCAGGCTTCATCTGTTGAAATGAGAAAACACTTAAACAAGTCTCAAAACTAGACTTCCAGATCACCTAAGGTAACCCCAAAGGGCAATGAAATGGAACAATCTGATACTCAACCACCTGAACTCAATGAACTGGCAACAAAAGAGGATCTGGAAAAAAATGAAATCAGAAATAATTTATCAGATAACAAGAGATTGTGTCCAAATTGAAGTATATGATTAATAAATCTAGAGCAGACATATAAAAAAATAGGGGAGCTGAGGAACAAGGTGGAATCCCAACATAGGAAACAAAAGGAATCCATAAAACAGATGCAAACAGAGCTCTAAGAGATTAAAAACTCTACTGAAAGTTTACAGAGAAGAATAAGCCAAAGTGAGGACAGAATTTCACATATAGAAGACTGGATTGCAATTAATGACCAGGAAATGAAAAAAAAATTGTAAAAAGGAAATGAACACAAGAAATCAATCCAGCAGTTTCAAGATGATGCAAAGAAGAATAACATAAGATAGATCAGAGTCAATAAACAGAAAAGAGTGCTGATGAAATTTTTTAAAAAAATGTTCACAGAAATAATGACAATAAACTTCCCAAGTAGTGAAAAAGAATTTGACATACAAATAAATGAGGCATATAGGACTCCATGATAACAACAACAACAAAAACTACACCTAAGCATGTAATAGTTAAGATTCCAGAAACCCAACAGAAGAACAAAGTTCTATAAGCAGTTACAGAAAAAAAACAAACCATATAAACAGGAAAGCCCATCAGAACCACAGCAGAATTCTAAGCACAAACTCTCAAGGTAAGAAGAGCTTGGAGTGACATATTCCAAGCCCTAAAGGCAACCCCAGATTAATGTACCCTGCAAAACTATCTTTCAAAATTGATAGAGAAATAAGATACTTTCATGAAAAGAACACCTGAGGAACTTCATGAATACCAAACCAGCAAACCAAAAAATAAAAATAAATAAATAAATAAATAAAATTTTTTAAACCTAAGAAAATTATTTTCAGCTACACAGCGTTGTTCTCCAAAATAGACCATGTACTTGCTCATAGATCATATATGTTAGTACAAACTGATTAAAGTTATCCTCTGTATATTGCCAGATCATAGTGCAATGAAATTGAAGATCATCCTAAAAACATGGAAATTGAACAGCACATTTCTGAGTAACCAATAGGTCACAGAGCAAATTAAAGAAGAAATCAGCCAGTTTCTACAAATAAATGAACTGTCAATACAACATATCAGAATTTATAGGTCACTATGAAGGAAGTATTATGAGGGAAATACACAGCAGCGAATACTCATATTAGGAAAACAGAGCGAGCTCAAATAAACAACCTGATGCTGAACCTCATTCTTCTAGAAAAAGAAGAGCAAGAACAAAACCAAAGCTCATACAAGGGAGGAAATTATAAAGATCCCAAAGGTTAGAGCAGAAATCAATGCAATGGAGACTAAGAGGATAATTCAAAAAGTCAATAAAGCAGAGTTAGTTCTTTGAAAGCATACACAAAATTGATGAACAGTTAGCCAACCGTAACAAGAAAAGGAGAGGAAAGAAAATACCCAAATCCATGCAATTAGGAATGAAAGGGTGAAATTGCAATAAACCCTGTAGAAATCCAGAGACTCATCAGTACCTATTTTGAGAACCCATATGCCAGTAAGATAGAAAACACAGAAGAAATGGACAGATTCCTAGGCATGTATGAACTACCAAAGTTGAAAGACCTGTATCTCTCACTATGCACTACACTAAAATTCAAATAAATTAAATATCTACATATTAAAATAGAAACAGTACACCCGCTGTAATAGAGGTAAGGTAGAACACTTGAAGAAATTAGAGTAGGAAAAGATTTCATAAACAAAACCTAAATTGAACATGAATTAGCGCAAAGAATCAAAAAGTGGGATCTCTACTTATCAATAAGCACAAAGAGGGCCAAGGATTTAGCTCAGTGGTTCCGTGGCCTGCCTTGCAAGCTTAAGGACCAGAGTTTGATCCCTGGTATAAAAAAAAAAAAAATCAACAAGTGGGATCTCTACTAATCCAAAAGCAAAGCAAAATAAATTATCAATAGTGTGCAGAGACAACCCACAATGTGGGAAAAAAAATTTTACAAACTGTTCCTCAGGTAAAGTTTTACTATGTAGAATATATAAAGAACTACAAAATCAGACCTTCCAAATTTAAAGACCTATACCAAAATTTTGCAGCTGACATAACACACTTTTCACAGATAAAGAAGTAGGAATAGTAAATAAGCCTATGAAAAATATGTTCAAAATCGCTGGTCATTCAAGACATGCAAATGAAAACAATGCTGACATTCCACTTTGCTTCAGAAAGAATGCTGCTATCAAGAAATTAACCAATAATGAAACCTAGTGGGGATGTGGGAGATAAGGAACACTTCTCCACTGCTGGTGGGTGTGTAGACTGGCGCAACCACAATGAAAATCAGTATGGAGACATCTCAGAGCACTAGGATCGGAGGTCCCATTTGATCCAGCTGTTCCTCTGCTGGGTATCTTCCCAAAAGAATCATACCACAGCGATATATGTGCACCCATGTTTATAGCCTCACAATATGTAATAGCTGTAACTTGGAAACAGTCCAATTGCCCATCAACCGAAGACTGGAAAAAGAAAATGTGTGTTTATTTAATGGAGTACTACTCAGCCATAAAGAATAGGAAATAAGAGACATTTATAGCTATATGTATGCACATTGAGGTGTTACTCTTAAGTAAAATAAATAATACACAAATATATAAATCCCAAACATTTTTTCTGGTGTGAAAAACTGAAAGTATAAAAAGAATAAAAATGTATAGTAGATAATGTGAAATAGAAAAGGGTAAAGGGGTAGAGACAAGGGTAGGAGAAAAGAAAGAAGAGAATATAATTAATATGAGAAAATGAGAAAAATGGAAACAAAGTCTTTATAAATGAGGAGGGATGGAGGGGTTGAATGGAGGGCAGGGGAATGGGGATAAAATAAGAATGAAGATATGCTATGTAATTTCCAGTGATGTGGGTCTTTATAATGCATAGCTAAAATGTACCAATAAAATAAAATGATTTTTTAAAAAAATAATTAGACCCCTCAATCTTGACTAAATTTCTTTCATATATTATTTCATTAAATATTTATTGTTCATTAAGTTTCAAATTTTAGATAAAGTGTAACTTTTTAAGTCCTAATATGTGTTTCTACAGATTTCTTTTTTATAGGATTTCATTGCTACAGGATTTTATTGCACTATTTCCATCAAGCTTTTATCTGAGATGATATAATATTTAATATTATGATTTATTCAGATACATTTAATAATATTAAACATAACATAATGTCTAATGTGTGATTTATTGTTTAGGTTTTCTTGGTAAAGTAAGTAATGGTGTTATTCCTGTATTAGTAATTCTAATAAGACTCAATATCCAGAGCAGTGCCCTGTACCTAAAATACACTGGTCAATTACATGTACTGATTTTATTAACACTCTTGGCTATATATGTATTTTGTAGAGTACTATGTCTATAAGAACGATTTGAAGATAAACAGTTTTACATGTAACTCTGATCCTATAATGTGTACCTCACACCTTCATAGTTTCACTGCCTGTAGTAGTGACACACAAATGTAGTGAGAACAATCAAAATGTGTCATTTTTATCATCTTAAATATTTATTTCTTAAATGAGCTATAAGTGTCTCTAATTTTTTTTTAATTTTTTATGGCTGAGTTAGTATCCATTAAAAAAAAAAACACACACATACATTTTCTTTATCCAGTCTCTGGTTGATGGGCAATTGGACTCTTTCCAAGTTTCAGCTATTACAAATTGTCATGCCATGAACACGGGTGTATAGGTTGAACATTATATACATAGGTTGTAAGCCATGGTCACTTATATATCTTCAATTGCAATTTTGACACTCAGTGTCTTAGAGTAGACCAGCTTTTTTTGAGAAGACTCATGTGGGGAGATTCTTGTTTTTATATTTGTATTGTATTTATTGGTTTGTTTATTTATTTGTTTTTTTATTAGTGGTGCTAGGGATTGAACACTAGGTTTCACATGTGCTTGGCAAATGCTCTACCACTAAATTACATTCTCACATTCCCTCCTTCCTTTCAAGTTTGTTTTGTGTTGGATTCTCCTTCATAACTTGACCAAGCTGGCCTCAAACCTATAACATTCCCCCTAGCTCAGTCCGGAACTGTGGAGGCCTTTCAATTTGAGCTGACTCTTAATTTCATAGACTAAATGACTTTAGGCACCCTAAGCACCCTATGTCTTGAGAACTGTAGTTAAATGACCCCCCCAACAGGCAATAACACACACACACACACACACACACACACACACACACACACGGTAAGAGAATCAGTACTCTTATTTTATAGGCAATAGTTTTGTTTTGTGTTCATAAATTTTAGAATGTTAGTGAGAAGAGAGTGGGTCAATTTCCACAAAAGCATTAGAAAAGATATGGAAAGCAAATGACTGACGCATCAACTTCATTTAGACTATAAGTTTTCTATCGTATCTCCGATCAACTCCTAGTCCTATTCTCTCTCTCTTCTCTCTATCTCTCTTTCTCGCACTCAGTCTCTGTCTCTCTGTCTGCTTCTCCCTTGCCCTCTCACTCCACTGCTCCTTCTCTTGCTCTTATTTTCTGTCATCTTAGTTAGGTCCTAATATGGATGTCATAATGGATAAAATTATCACTTCATCTCAGTAATATAATCCTTATATACTAATTTAAATAAAACAAGAAAGCATTCTTTTAAATACGTGTTAGATAATGTTTGGACTTCTACATATTGCCATTATTTTTATGTCTCCCCTTGTATCAAATAAATTTCTGAAACTGGGCATCAGCAAACAGGCTGCATCTTTTTTTGTTGTTTTGTTTTGTTTTGTTTTGTTTTGTTTTTTATATACATATATTTTTTTATTGAGTTTATTGGTACATTTAGGGATACAGTACAGTTACATTCATTGTTGGGATCATGTACCTTTACATGGCAAGTCTTGATTCTCATTTTTTCCCCTTACCTCTGCCCTCCCTTCACCCCCTCCTCCCCTCCCCATCTACAAACACTTTATTTTCATCTTTTCATTCTCTCACATTTTTTTCTTTTCCCTTTTTGTTCTTCCCCTACGTATCACACCTTCCCTACACCTTTAGCTCCTTTCCTCCCATTTCTAAATGTCAGTAATCTTATTAGAATCTTATGCATTGTTGCAGAATATTCACACCAGGGAAACTATTTGGTATTTACACATGTGGGACTTATTTATTTCACTTAGGAGTATATCTTCAATATGTATCCATTTTCCTATGAATGAATCTATTCTCTCGCTCTTTATGGCTGAGTAATATTCCATTTTATAGAAAAACCACAACTTCTTTATCCAGTTTCCAACGGATGGGCAAATAGGTTGTTTCCAAGATTTAGCTATTACAAACTGTGCCGCTATAAACATGGGTGCACATACTTCTCTGTGATATGATTCTTTTAGTTCTCTTGGAAAGATACCCAACAGAGGGATGGCTGGGTCAAATGGAACCTCCAGTCCAAGCTCTTTGAGGTATCTCCATATTGATTTCCATAGTGGTTGCACTAGTCTGCACTCCCACCAACAATGGAGGAGGGTTCCTTTCTCCCCACAACCCCGCCAACATTTGTTATTGTGTGATTTCTTGATAGCAGCCATTCTTTGTGGGGTGAGGTGGAATCTCAGTGTTGTTTTCATCTGCATCTCTCGAATGACCAGTGATGTGGAACATTTTTTCATATATTTTCTTGCTGCTTTCACTTCTTTGTATGAGAAATGTCTGTTCATTTCGGATGCCCATTTTTGGATCGGGTCTTTATATTTGGGGGGACTGATTGTTTTGAGTTCTTTATATATCCTTGATAATAGTCCTTTGTCTGAGGTACAGCTGGTAAAAATTTTTTCCCACATTGTAGATTGTCTCTTAGTTCTGCTAATGGTTTCTTTTGAAGTACAGAAGCTTTTTAGTAAGATGAGATCCCAGTTGTTGATTCTTTCTGCTAGTTCCCGTGCTACTGAGGATTTGTTCATAAAGTCTTTTCCTATACCAATGTCTTCCAGAGTTCTGCCTAACTTACTTTCCAGCAAGTTTAATGTTTCTGTTTTAATATTTAGATCTTTAATCCATTTGGATTTTAATTTAGTGCATGGCGAAAGATAAGGGTCTAATTTTAATCTGTGACAGGTTGATATCCAGTTTTTCCAACACCATTTATTAAAGAGGCTATCTTTCCTCCACTGAGGATGGTGAGCTCCTTTGTCGAAGATGAGGTAGCTGAGTACATCTGCATTTGTTTTTGTGTCTTCCAGTCTGTTCCATTGATCCTCAGGCCTATTTCTTTGCCAGTACCATGCTGATTTTATCACAGTGGCTTTGTAGTATAGTTTCAAATTGGGAATTGTTACACCTGGTGCCATGTGACTGTTGCCTATAATGGCTTTTGCTATTCTAGGTCTCTTGTGGTTCCAAATGAATTTTTGGATTCTTTTTTCTAGTTCTGTGAAATATAGTGTTGGAATTTCAATTGGCATTGCATTGAATGTATATAGCAGTTTCGGTAGTATGGCCATTTTCACTATGTTGATTCTTCCTACCCAGGAGCAGGGGATATCTTTCCATTTTTTTATATCCTCTTCGATTTCTTTTTTCAGAGTGCTGTAGTTTTCAGTGTAGAGATCTTTTGTTTCTTTTGTTAGATTGATTCCTAGATACTTCATTTTTTTGGATGCTATTGTAAAAGGAATTTTTTCCCTTATTTCTCTTTCTGTCTGTCTGTTATTTGTGTATAGAAAGGCTATTGATTTTTGGGTATTCACCTTGTATCCAGATACTTTACTGAATCTGTCAATTAAGTCTAGAAGTTTTTTGGTGGAGTTTTTTGGATCTTCAATGTAGAGTATCATATCATCAGCAAATAATGATAGTTTAACTTCTTCCTTTCCTATCTTTATTGCTTTAATTTCTTTCTCTTGTCTAATTGCTGTGGCTAATGTTTCCAGAACTATATTGAAGAGAAGTGGCGATAGTGGGCATCCTTGTCTTGTTCCTGATTTTAACATGAAGGTTTTCAGTTTTTGGCCATTCAATATGATGTTGGCTGATGGTTTTTCATAAATAGCCTTTATTAAATTGAGGTATAGACCATCTATTCCAATTTTTTGCAGGGTTTTTATCATGAATGGGTGTTGAATTTTATCAAATGCTTTTTCTGCATCTATTGAGAGGATCATATGGTTTTTGTCCTTGACTTTGTTAATATAATGTATTACATTCACTGACTTTCGTATGTTGAACCACCCTTGCATCTCTGGAATAAATCCGACTTGGTCATGATGGATGATCTTCTTAATAATCCTCTGTATTCTGTTTGCTAGTATCTTATTAAGGATTTTTGCATCTATATTCATTAAGGAGATTGGTCTGTAGTTCTCCTTTTTGGTTGTATCTTTCTCTGGTTTGGGAATCAGAGTGATACTTGCTTCCAGGAATGAATTTGGAAGTATAGCTTCTCTTTCAATTTCATTGAAAAGTTTGAAGAGTAATGGTAGTAGTTCTTCTCTAAATGTCTTGTAAAATTCAGCAGTGAATCCATCAGGGCCTGGGCTTTTCTTTGTTGGTAAGTTTTTAATTACATTTTCAATTTCACTGATTGTGATTGGGGTGTTTAAAATGTTTTTATCTTCTTCGTTCAACTTTGGTAATTCATAAGTATCTAGAAATCTGTTCATTTCTTCTGTGTTTTCCATTTTATTAGAGTACAGGTTCTCAAAGTAGGTGTTCATGATCCTCTGGATTTCTTTCGGATCTGTTGTGACTTCGCTTTTTTCATTCCTAATTGCATGGATCTGAGCCTTTTCTTTCCTTTTTTTGATAAGATTAGCTAAGGGTTTGTCAATTATTTAGGCTGCATTGGATCTGAGCCTTTTCTTTCCTTTTTTTGATAAGATTAGCTAAGGGTTTGTCAATTTTATTTAGGCTGCATCTTTATGGTAGAAAAACATTGAACTCGGGTCTTTTGATTGTACTCAATTTGGTTTTGATCTTGCCTCTGTATCACTTTGAGACTAAATTTAAAGTGATAGAATAATCATATTAGAAGCACCGATTCATTAAGAAACTTACTACATATTACTGAAAATAATTATAGGCAAGGTTACATTATGTATGACATTATCTTACAACTCATGCTTATGTCATTCAATAATATACATATGGTAATATTTTTGAAAGGGTTTTTAAACATGAGGAGCCACCGATTATGCCACCTTGTGAAATAAATTTATAACTCTATGATGTGGCCATAAAAATCCTCATAATACTATTTGAAAGAATGAATTCAGCTAATATTCTAAAGTCAATATTGATATTAAACATGACTTTAAGCACAAGATTTTAAGAATTAAGTGGTTTTCACTACTGAATGTAAACCTATTATTTTAGTAATATTTATCTTAGTTTAAAAATGAATAAAACTTTTCTCTAAATTCTACAGAATAAAATTCAAAAGCTTCATAAACCTGCCAAATTTGACAAAGGAGACTGCTACACAGAAGATTAAATCACAAGATAACATGATAAAAGCAAATAAATTCAGTTTTAAAACTTGTAGTCAAAAGTATTTAAGAAAGCCTCTGATGCTTTCTAGCCATTAAACATAGAAGAAAAATAAAGGAATGAGCATTGAATATACAGCAGCTTTCCTATAAGCAAGTAAAGGATCAATATAGAGCAGATATTTTCATAGTTTATTTGGCTAAAGAGCAAAATAAATATTCAGTATAATTACAAACTCTGAACTAGTTTCTATCTTTGTATGACCAAGATTGTTTTTGAATTTTGGGGAACCCTAGAATAATTCATATACAAACTGTAAATATATACTTCCTGACTTTTTTATTTGTCCTCAACAATTCTAATAACCACATTAATGACATAATAAATGTCTTTAACCATGTTTTATTTTTTCAATGTTTGGGTTATGCTAAAAGTCATGTAAAATATATAATCTTAACCACATTTAACTTTATAGTACTATAGAGTTAACCAAATGTTCATCATTGTGTAACAAACAGATGTCTATAACATTTCATCTTGCAAAATTGACATGATGTTCATTGAATAACTCACTTTTCTTTCTTCTTCCTGCAATGTTGAGGTCACCACTATACATTCTTTTTCTAAGAGTTTGATAACTTTAGATATCTTATGTAAGTATTATCATGTAGTATTTATCTTTTTTATCCTGGCTTATTTGTTTTAAATCAAAGATCATCCAGTTTCATCTAAGTAAGAGCATAAGATAGAATTTTCTCAATAGGAAAAATGCTGTTATTGTATTGGTTTATTTCTTAAAAATTATTTGTGAAATTCAAGATGAAGCAAGAAACTTCTTTAAAGTAAAGAAACTTTATAAAGATACAGAGAGCCTCTTTGTACTTAGTGACAAAAATAATCATTTCAATAGAACTAAATTACATATATTTTATTTTGTAATATTTTTAAACAATTAAATACAATGAGTCTCTGCTGTTTAGAGTGATATAACACAGTATGCTTATCACTTATTTCATATGAATATTAACTCTTTTAGGCATATATACAACAGGTGCATTCAAACTTACTTGAGAACACATCGTATGTATTGTAATCATATATCTACTTGTATAGAAGACTCGAAGTTCTTCTTTCCACTGAGTGACATTTTTATAGAAACTATATTGTGAAAAACTTATCTCTGGTAAGTACATATCATGAAACTTAGGACACATGAATTAAGAAGCTACTTGCCTATAACAATAGCAGACAGAAATTTGTTATGATTTGAGTATAATGTGTCCCACCAAGGCTCATACTGAGGCTTAGTTCCCTACAGTAATAGTATTGAAAGGTAGGGGAAACTTTAAGAAGTGGGGTCTAACAAAAGGTGAAGGGATCACAGGGACACATTCTTTGGAAGGTAGTAGGGACCTGGCTAACACTGTAAAACAATGTCATTAGGAAATCATTAGTCTCTCTTCTCACCAGTTTATTGATTCCTGTATTAGCACGAGACCTGTTTCTTGAGTTCTTCCACCATGTGATATCATTTCTCATGTTGTGGTACAGCCATTAGGCCCTCACTAGGTGTTAAAAAATGGGACTGCCCAGTTTTAAACTTTCAACTTTCAAAATCATGGGCCACAATAAACCTCTTTTATTTTTAGAGTTTCAAGCATCCAGTTTTGTTTTTTTTTGTTTTGTTTTGTTTTTTCTAGAGCAATCGAAAGAGACTAAGATGATAGTTAACAAAATTTAGAGAGTTTATGCTTGATCATCTGTGGTTAATAAAATTAAAGTCTCAAAATAAAATTTAACTTCTGGCCAGATTGGATAGCAGTGCAACTCATTTTCTGAAATTTAAAAGAGAGCACTCATTTTTTTGTGTAGTATTATAACTTCATTGGCAGTATCTTGGGCTTGGAAGATCTAAGAGTCATCTTACGTGGAAATGGTAGGCTAAAGTAATCAAACATGGATCCCAAGTCAGGAAAGCCTAGGTTTAGAAATATTGATTTGGGAGTTATCAGCATACACAGAAAAGCCTACAAAATGAGAATAATAGAGTTCAGTTGTGTACACGGTGAAACTACTTCTTAATCACAGTTAATCTACAATCAAGTCAATTGATCCAAGAATAATTAGAAGAATTGAAACTCAAAGTTCTGCTAAATTCCTGTAAAGCTTCTGTGGAATTTAGCTTGAATAAAAACTTTTCTTATAGGATGATCTGAAAATTATATTTATATTCACTTTCCACAAGAACTGCAGTTATCTTTCTAAACACCTCTTTACTGAGAATAATTTAATATCTCCCCACTATACGTACAATATTTAAACCATGTGCTCAAAACATTCTACATTGACATTATTCATATATCATTTATTTCACAGTAATACAAATGCTTGATTTTGTCTGCCTTCTGCCTTCAAATATTGTGAAATATTTGAGTACAGGGACATAGTTCTTTCCTCAGTCTGGCACATTAAATCAACTTTATTGATTTTATTTATAGTGGTCCATTTATTTGCAGCCCTGAAAATAAAATTGAAATTGTGATTGACATTCAACAAATGTTTACAGAGTTAACAACTGCCATAAAAATGAAACCTTTAACTGCTGCAGTGTTTGGCAGGACTAATCATCACACTGCTAATTTTTCTTGACTCCCCAATTAAGAACAACCATGGCTTCTTTATTTGATCACCCTTTTCCATTGCCAAAAAATTTGAGAAATTTTCCAGGATATGTCTTTACACACTTTCTATCTTTTTAGTCCACCTTTATTGTAGTCTTTTCAGTTTGCAAATGGTATCCTTAATAGAATATACAAATATACATTTGGAAATGACTACTTTTAGTCTTTCTATATCATCTTTATGTGAGATACCATCTGTCCTAGCAATAGTCCTAAATTTTCCAGTTCTTTTTTTTTTCATAAAGATGCTACATAAAAGAGATTTAAAGAAAACATTATAACATACACTGGCATATATAAATCTAGTCTCAGATTTTTCTGAATTTCTTCTTAAACTCTATGCATTTGCCTAATTTTTTGATTACACACAACTCCTATGTTTATCTCCCTAAAAATTGAGCACAGATAACATGGCCACACCACCTTTTTTTTTTATTTAAACTGTCTTTTATTTTTGTTTTATGTGTTTTATTCATTTTTTACTAGGTTATGAGTTTTGGTAATCAGAAATAGCTCCAATCAAATCCAAGTACCACTAAGCCTAACAGTGACCCAAGCCACTGCCAACATTCAGTCTGGTGTTTGTGCATATTTTGCAGAGTAAAAGTTTTAAAATGTTCACTTTTTACAACATGTGCACTTACTTCTCATTTTGGATGATATACAGCATACTGCTTGTTAGAAAAGGTTATTTATATGATTTTTAGACACCTGCAATGCAATCTGCTTGAGGATTATTACAATAGCCTGATTTAAATATCAATTTTGTCAGTTTGAAGAATTAGATTTCTACAGTATATCAAAATTGACTTCTGGTTCTTAATAAAATGACAAAGTAATGTGGGCTGCTGACTCCCTCTTTCAATTGTAACCCTAGAGATGCTGAAAGAACAAAACTGGATCAAGATACTCAAATAAAAATTTTTGAACAAGTCCAAAAGAAAGAGAAATGACTTTGGTCTCTAAAAAGTATGAAATGTCATCCTAGAGTACAGGATTGGTGGGGAGAATCATATACTGGCAATGGCAGGGTGGGGTATATTTCTTGGTATGCAAATTTGGAATCCTCACATTGCATTGAGTACCTCATTTCTCATCTTGCCACCAATGAGAGGCAGGACAGATGTAGCAGATTTCCCAGAGCTGGCTACAGTGTGGATTCTAACACGACTTACCTGAAGATCTCTTACCAAGGAGGACACACTCTCTCACCTACACAGAATGTTACTCGAAAACAAACTAATATCAGAGTATATTTTTTAGAGATAAAAGAGGAATGTTACATGAGATGGGAAAGATATGCTTAGTAAAATATAATGACTATAAGCATATATTGAAAAGAGCAATAAACCATTAAAAATATTTGGAGATTTTATCACATTTTTTCAAAAAAATGATAGTTTTGGGAGATAAAATGAATAAAGTTACTGAATTACTTATTTATTTATAATTATCTAAAATTAAGAGATATATATTTACATCAATGATAGAGTATATTTACTGAGCACTTTTGTAAACATGATAAGATTTATTATCAAGGAATAATAGTATATCAAAGAAACCCTAAAGTCTTAAAAGTATAACATAGT
The DNA here is from genome assembly GCF_012274545.1 of Fukomys damarensis. Lineage (NCBI taxonomy): Eukaryota > Metazoa > Chordata > Mammalia > Rodentia > Bathyergidae > Fukomys > Fukomys damarensis. Next base: position 2,155,068 of record NW_022900918.1, read on the forward strand.
GCTTTGTGGAAAATGTAAGATTATTCGGCCTCAAAAATAAAGTATAAATTGAAAACTAACACTCAAAAATCTATGCGTATATGCATTGAAACATAATGTAGATGAATATTTCTCTGTTTAAACAAAATACTAGAAAGGAAGTTTTTAGCCATTACATTTAAACTTCAGATCAAGTCTGTGAATTCATAATTGACAAGTTCTCTCTCTCTCTCCCTCTCCCTCTCCCTCTCCCTCTCTCTCTCTCTCCTTCTCTTTTGTACCAGGGATCGAACTTGGGACCTTGCATTTGTGAGGCAGGAGTTGGAATCACTGAGCTAAATCTCTGGCCCTACTTTTTTTTTTTTTTTGTTTTTTTTTGTGGGTATCTGGGGTATCAAATTCAGGAACTTGTAGTTGTGAAGCAGGCAGTGGAACCACTGAGCTAAATCCCGGGCTCTTTGACAAATTATCTTGATTTGATCTCTGAACCAATATAATGTCATCGATTATTTCTTTTCTCCTGAAACATGATTCTTGCCATGGCTATTGTGACAATAGCTCTGCCTAATTTCTTTGTTCTTTTCTCAGCCTCCTTTAAGCTAATCTTTATTAGTTTTCCATTACAGGTTCAAATTCAATAAGACCAGCCCTAGGCTCTGTTCTCTAATTTCTGCTTATTATGTATTTAGACACACCCATCTATCCATTTTTATTTAATGATTAGATGCATAAAATACTTCTAAATTTATACATCTATCTCACACCACTCTTTTTAGCATCAGACCTTATATTTAACTTCCTAGATGAGATCTTTGTTTGTCTATCTAAAGGCAGAACACATGTAAGACTCCAGAGTACCCTGAGACTTTTACTCCATAATCAGATTCCCCTTCAGTGAAGCTGATAACATTGTATATTATGTTATATCTACTAAACATTAAAATATATGATAGTAGAATTTATAAAGTAATATATATGAAATATCTCTAATAATTACTTTACGTACATTTCAGTATTGTTTTTCACTCCATAATCAAAATTTTGCTTATAGATCCAATTTACAGATTGTGAAAGTGATGCAGAGAGAGTCTTAATATGCTTATGGTCAAAATAATTAAGAAGTTACTGAAATGTACTAAAAACCTAAGAACATGAGGTGATAGCCATCAGGACATTCTATTCAATTATATATTTCTCAACGCATATAACCAAGAAATCACTTAATTTTACCTTTTTTGTGCACTAAATACACATATTACTGATAGCACTTAGATTACTGTAACAAATTATTCCCTAATCTAAAATAGGTCAATCTAACTAAAATAGTATGAAGTTCAAAAATTATTGCAAATTGAAATGCATAGTGTGGGCAATGCTCCCTGTCTGGTGGTGGTGTAAGATACAGTCTGTTTCTGTCATATAGCTCTACTTTTTGATATGAGTTTATTACATCTGCATCTGGCTGACAAAAGTGAGGAGTCAATGGAGGAATATGTGTTTAAGTTTTTATGATTTATTTTTGGAACTAACTCATACTACCTCTGCCAAAATGCTTTTAGCTAGTGACTGCATAGTTCACACCTGAAGAACTAGGAATTCTACACTGTCTAGCATTATTGTTTTTGTATAAGTTCCCACTGTTTTCCACATCATATAATTTTAACAGACTCTCATGAAGTCCATTTACATATTTTCTTGACATTTTCTAATGCGTTCTATCCTTTGAACCTAAACAAATTACGCCAAAATCCTTTAAAAATCAATTGTATTGCTTGTGTGAACAAAACTCTAAGTTTAAGGAGAACTAAATTCTAAATGAGACCTTGGCCTCCACTTAGGTTGTTAACCTCATCATTCTTACATTTTTCCTTTTTCTGTGAGGATTATCTTGACTTTGTGAAGCACATCTTGCTCAATCTACCATCGATCTTTGTATATGTTACTTTATGTGCCTGGCATGCTGGCTCAAATTCTTTTACAGCTAACTCTAACTCATGTTTCAAATCCCAAAATGACCTTACATGGCCTTTGTGTTTGAAGGATATCCAAAATTTTGAAGACATTTTTGCTCATGTTTTGGATCCAGATTCAATAGTCTACATCCTAACATGACTGAAATTCATTTTAATAATTTGATGCATATTTGTATGCATATTATACTACTCAAAGAGAGAAAGAAAAACATTTGGTTATGACTTTTTATCTACTTTATTCTTGTGCTGGCACAGTGCTTGTTTAATTTCTGACATGTAGAGACATGTCTCTAGAAGCAAAGAAACTGCTCTTTCTTCTTTCCTCCCTTGCTTCTTCCTCCCTTCCTTTTCCTCCCTTCCTTCCTCCCTTCCTTCCTTCTCCTTGGTTTTCAGCACAGGGAATCTGGCATGCTTCACCTCTGTACAACGCCCACATTCCCTATCGTTTATGTTTCCTGCTTCATACTATTCTGTTTGAATTTATCAGCTGTCTTTACTTGATAATGACAGATCAGTTAATCATTCCTATCTATGTCACCACATTCCAAATGAGTGTGGTCATGAAGCTAAAGCATGAACAAGATCAGGAAAGTGACTCAAAATATAATCTAATGGCTCACATGTCTGATTTAGTCTAAGTACTTTTTATTTTACCTCATAAGCTAAATAAATAGTATTTATATTGAGTATTTATGACATGCTTACTTGTGATCCTTTATATAGGAAATTGCATAGGTATTTATCATCATTTCATTCAACTTTTATAATAAGATGGCAGAAGCTATAATTTATAAGGAAATTAAAAGTTCAGTAACTTCTTGAGGATGAGAAAGTTCTTATGTGGTAGATCCTGAACTCTATACCTGTCTCTTCTAAATTATTTACTTAGTATAAATAGACTATTTGAGCAGACTTTATATGGATGTATGATATATTCTTCAGGGTTAGAGACAAGTGTATTCATCAAGGAAATATCTCTCCCTGGAGTTATAGAACAATTTTTTTGTGTGTGAAAGTTTTCTCACAACTCCCCGTCATAATAGCTTTTGACAGAGTAAGTTATGACAATGAAACTAGACTTTTGGGGCCTTCTCCTAAAAAACATAGCAACTAAAGGCAACATTTCATTTTAAGTGGCAGCAACACCATGTTCCCTGTACATCATATCTGATCAGAAGTCTCTAAAGATATTTTTGTTTGTTTGCTTTTTGATGAGAATGGACCTTTAGTAAGTGCAAATTTTTATTTTGCTCCAATTTCACATTATCTATTATACATTTTGATCCTTGTTTACACCTTCACACCAAAGAAACTATTAAATTCCTAATGATGAATGTCATCATATTGTAAACCTAAAATACACCAATAAACATAATGAATAAAATGTTGTGCTTACTTGAAGGAGCAGAAGACAAGAAAGTTTCAGACTGTACCTAAACATTATTTTCAGTGATGAAATAATTACCTTCAAACCCCTCCACATAGATGGGAAGGAAGTTCTAACCAAGTGGTTTATTTATGTAGATAAAGGAAAGTTGTAGAATTGTCCTTTATTTAATTTTTAAAGGTAGAGTAAAATAACTATTCTTCAAGAAGTGAATTAATGAATTTGAGTTGGAGTTTGTGCACCGAGATCTAAATTTTATGGGAAGTGCCAATATTATGTTCATGTTTGTAAGAAGACAAACTAGCAGAGTTCACTGTCAGAGTTATACTTTATACATGGGCCTTCCAACCTTTAATGTTTGTAAGTTAATCATATTGTCTAATGTGTGCTTTTTTCTAATATATTTTAGATTATGTTTACAGTGCACCGGTGTGTTCAGAGATTAACCATATGACTATGAAATCTACAAGGAAATGTCAATGTGTCCTGAATCACCGTTGTTCTCCACCAAGATGTTTCTAAAAATAGGAAAGAAGTTGGGAGAAAAAAGTGATTTTTCTCACCTTCACACCCAAGATAGGGGATTTTAATGAACCTATTTAAATGCACCTGGTATTCTTGTGTGCTTACTTTTGCACACTACTCCTTACTTTCATAAGATGCCTGAGATACAAAGATGAAAAAGATAAGTTCCATGCCCTTCAGTGGAATCATTTACCAAATAGGATTAGAAGAAAAATTCTGCAAACAGTGGAGATTTTTTTCTTATAAGTAAAGGTGGCAATAACTGTGGGAGAGAGTTCCAAACAGCTGTTGCAGATGAGATGAAATAGGCAAGCCACAGGCATTTGGACAGAAGGTGCTTCTAGCACAACACAAAACAATTTCACATAGTCACGGATGTTTGGAAAGTGAAAGCAGCAGACAGACCACCTGATGTGTGATCATCTGAGATGCATTGGCTCGATTTCAGCAATACTGTCATGCAGCCTCAGGGACAAATCCATAAAAATGAAAGCTGAAATTGGGCAGTAGGTTATAGCTTTGCACATCCTGTTTGGGAGGAAAAGAAAAGGCTGGGGAAAAGTCATACATCAGTATGTGTGAAAGGGCATCCAATATGTTCTCATCAAATGTGTAGTAAAAATGATAGAGTCAACATCTTCTAAGAAAAAAAAACACATAATAAATCATTCTCTACAAATAAAAGTGTTAGCCATTGGCCTTTTCAGCATTCCTGAAAGTTTATTGGCAGGTTTTAATATGGACTCAACCTGGTCTTTGAATGTCCAGGTCTGCCATTGGTCTAGAATGGAAGCAAATCATCTCTTCAGCTTTCTACCAATAAATTTCTGCCTGTCTTCCATCATGGATTGGTAGGAAATGGCAAGACACAAACATATTTACAACACCATTTACAAGTTCAAGTTTATCAAATTCTTTTAGCAATTGTCTTATCACTGTTCTGAATTGATGTGGCATGCCTTATTTCAGTATTTTACATCCAAATAAGAAAATGGCTGATACTTAAAATTAGGCATTTCATTAAATTGTACATGTACATACAGAGAGATATAATTGATTATTAATTATTACATGAGTAAAGGGAAATGATTTTTAAATGAGCTGTATGAAATAGTATTTTCTGCTTCTGGAGTGCTTTCTTTCCAAACAACATGCGCTTTATCCAGTACTATTTAAGAGAAAAAAGAAAAAGAAAAAAAAAAGTGAAAAAGAAGGAAAGAAGTTAAGTAAGGAACTAAGTAGCAGTGTTTCAGTGTTTGCCTAGAATTCACTGGGAGAAGTGACAAATTTATAGTAGCACTAAGACCTAGGTCTTTGGGTTTGATGAAAATACCAAACAGAGTTAAAAAGAGAATAAAGAGTGATGTGTGATTTTTGTTTTAGAACTAAAGTGTTGGGAGGGAAGAAGAAGAAGAGAAACATCATTTAAAACAAAGAAATAAGTTATAATTCACTGAGGTATAATCTAAATTTCAGATTAGATTAGGAACTGGGAAACTCTTGGGGCCCCAAACTGGTAGGACTTCAGATGTGCTATTAGTACTAACACATCCACTCCTAGTTCCTCATAGTCACATTAGCCCTGCTGCTCTGAATCTGCAGGCTGGCTTTCTCTAATTCTTTATGACTACACATGAAAAAGGGAATTTTTTTGTTGGTTTATTTTTTGAGACAGGTTCTTGCTAAATTGTTAAATTTCCCAGGGTGGGCTTAAAATTAGAATCTTCTTGCCTCAGCTTCCCAGAGTGTTGAGATTACAGTTGGGCACCAACATGTGCTATTTGGCTTATTTTTTTTTTAATTTTATTGAGTTTATTGGTACATTTTAGGGATACAGTACAGTTACATTAATTGTTGGGATCATGTACCTCTACATGGCAAGTCTTGATTCTCATTTTTTCCCCTTACCTCTGCCCTCCCTTCACCCCCTCCTCCCCTCCCCATCTACAAACACTTTATTTTCATCTTTTCATTCTCTCACATTTTTTTCTTTTCCCTTTTTGTTCTTTCCCTATGCATCACACCTTCCCTACACCTTTAGCTCCTTTCTTCAAATTTCTAAATGTCAGTAATCTTATTAGAATCTTATGTATTGTTGCAGAATATTCACACCAGGGAAATTATTTGGTATTTACACATGTGTGACTTATTTATTTCACTTAGGAGTATATCTTCAATATGTATGCATTTTCCTATGAATGAATCTATTGCATTAATCTTTTAGAGTAACCACACCCCTCCTGGCCCCAACTTTAGAGATGTTTCCTTTTAGACATACTGCCCTCATCATCATCACTGGATTAAACCACTGATTAGTATAGTACCCTCAGCATTCAATCACCTTTCAAGAGCTCCATTTCTGATCACATGAGACTTTGAGGGATATTTTAGATCTAAGCCACAACAGTCCCTCAGTCATCTTATCTTGGTCTTCTGCTAATCTTTTCCTTAGCAAGCAACCAATCCATTTCTTCAGTTTAGCAAAACTCCACTGCTCTACCTGAGTTCCTCTTTCCAGTGTCACCACATAAAAATTCATCCCAGGTAGTAAGAAGCACAGTTACAGGGTTCATCTTATTGAGTTTTCCTTTCTCCGACATCAGTGAACACTGACGTCTTAGGTCCAGGGCCTGAAAAACATTTATTCATGTACTTAGCCAACAATTCACTTGTTTGATGTGGGAAGGCAGAACTGCTCACTTTTATTTCATCTTATTCAGGGATACATCTAAGTTTCTCATTTTTTACATTTGATTCTATACTTTATAAATGCAGATATATAGTTTAACATAAGAAAAATACTATTTATTTTTCAAATAAATTATAAATAAAAATAAAGCTGAAAGTAATAGAGGATTACTATTTCTTTATTCCTCAACTCTAAAGTCATAGTATTTCTCGCAGAAAGTATAAATATTTAGCCATAAAATAACGCTAATTATAAATCTTAAATATTAATATCATTTATATATAATGTATTAATATATATTATGTACATTAATATAAATCTTAAATGTTTTCAAAATGAAATAGCTTAGGTGAGGAAAGGTAACTGAAGTTAAATCTATAATACTACTTTAAATAAATGTGTGGAAAAGAGTTACAAGTTCATTACAAGTTATTACAAGTTACATAATGAAACACTATTCTGTATATGTCAAATATCATATAAAATGTGTATATCTAATAATATAAATTTGTGTTGTCAAATATTATATAAAGTGAAAAAGCATAGATTTTTTTAATTTCAGGAAACATTGAAAATACATAAGTAGGGAGCTAAGTAAGAACGTTGCAGTGTTTGCCTAGAATTTATTGTGAGAGGTGACAAATTTTTAACAGCACTAAAACATAAGTCCTTGGGTTTGATGAAAATACCAAAAAGAGTTAAAAAGACAATAAAGGATAATGTGATGTTTATAGCTAAAGTACATGGTCACCAATTAAAAGTGAATCATGTAAGAAAGCAGCATGAGATAATATTTCTGAAGCTTTATTGCATTGTTAAATTAAATAAAAAGAATACTCTTTTCTAACTAAAAAAGCAGCCAATATTTTTTGTCTACAACTCAAAATGGTATATTTATCATGTCCAGATTTTATTATACGAGGCAGGACCAGTTTTCCAAATGTTATATAATCATCTACACTTTTACTTGGGAAAGAAGTACTAAAATGGTCTTAATATGGACAAACCTGATCCTTTAGGGTGTCATCACACATTTGGGGACTTTTATATTAGCTTTTATCACATGGGTAATTAAACAGATACTTACTGAGTGCTAATTACAAAATAGTCACTGTTTTCAGAACCAAAATAAATTATTGAATAAAGAAAATAGAATCCCTGAGCTTATGGAGTCAGAACAAACTATGATTTATAGGAGTGAATGAAAAATAAATACATAAGATTTCCTTTAAAAATATATTAAGAATTTAGAGTATAAGATTGAACTAAACAGATGGCCCTTATTAACATAGTGCTCTACATAATTAAATAGGTCACAAATCCATAAAGCCAGTCCACATGAAGTTAAATGCTGAGGGAGAAATATTTAATATATAAAGTTTAAGTATATGAGGAATAATGCCTTAAAACTCTGTTCCCCTTTTTCTAAATTGAATACATGACATTTTAAATTTTAAAAAAATTTCTTTTCTCAAGGTGCTTTGAAATATCACTGCATTGGAGCATTTGTCTATTTCATTTGTCCATTTCAAGAATATTTCATTATAATGATGATGAATAAAGTTAAGAAAAACTCAGCAACAATTTTACTGTGTTAAGTCCCATATAGATTACATAAATAAAACATTCATTCAAAATTCTTCAAAAATAAGCATTCTACTTACAGTAGTTTTTCCAACACTTTGGGTTTCATTGACAACTATATACATATATATACATATATATATATATATATATACACACATATAT
>NW_022900918.1:2163475-2235321 GCF_012274545.1 Fukomys damarensis
ATATATATATATATATAGTTGGGTCATTATTTTCAAAGGAAAGTGAGTCCCTATAACTGTTAAGTTGTTCTATTCTTATACTTATTCTTGTACTGTCTTTCCCTCTTGTCTTCAACAGTTTCCTAAAATTTTTATGGTCAACCTGTGCCCTCTGGCTTCACTTGAAACCTTCTTCAATTCTTCCGCCTATCTGTTCCTCTCATCCCAACTCTGTCTAAGTCCCCATGCTAAAGAGTAAACTTGCTATATTGAATAATTTATTCACTATAAATGTATATTGAGCTGCTTCTCAATTTTGATCTAATTCACATGGTTTAAAGGTGATAGATTAAAAACTACCACAAATGGTCAATCTTTAAACTGTGCTAAATGCTATTGTGCTGCTGATTGTATCAATTGGGCTAAAGGGTTTTGATTGATTGATTTAATGAGCTGTCATTTCTGCTCTTGTGAAAATTAGAGTGTCTATGGGTCATTAGAGACTCAAAAGCTAGAGAGCAACTATATAAGGAAGAGCAAAATAATAATCCAGGAATTAAACCAATGAAAGCTCAACAACAAAATAAAAATGAGAAAATACTTAAGCAAGATACAAAGACAGACTTCCAGTTCATCAAATGGCAAATTCTAGGGTAAGTGAGGTGGAAAAGTCTGGCAGTTGACACCAGGACACTGAACTCATAGCACAGGAAGTAACAAAACAGATGCATCAGGCTCTAGAAAAATTCAAAACGGAAATAATTTACCAGATAACTACAGATATGATGAGCACAATGAAAGACATAATTACAGACTCTAGAACAGAAACTGACAAAAAAATAGATAAGTTCAGGACCCTGACAGAAGCCATGAAGGCCCAGCATAAGAAAGAAATGGAAACAATGAATGCCCAACATAGGAAAGAAATGGAATCCATGAAAAAGATTCAAACAGATATCCATGAGATTAAAAACTCTATTGAAAGTTTTTGCAACAGGATAAATGAATGTGAAGATAGAGTTTCAGTTCTAGAAGACAGGATTGCAGTCAGTGACCATGAAAAGAGATGTCTCTTAAAAACAGTAAGAGATCAAGAGAAATCAATCCAACAATTCCTAGAGGATACAAAGAAGAATTATAGAAGATTGATAGGAATCCATTAAGTAGCAGGATAAAATACAAATGATTTAAAAATTCTGTTCACAGAATTAATGACAGAAGACTTCCCTCACAGAGGTGAAGAATTTGTCATACACATAAGTGAGGCATATAGGACTCCAACTAGCCATGGTTAAAAAAAAAAACAAAACACTACATACAGACATATAATAGTCAAGATCACAGAAACCTAACAGAAGAACAAAATATTACAAGCAGTTAGAGAAAAGAAACAAATCATATGCAAAGAAAGCCCATCAGAATCACAGCAGGCTTCTCAACACAAACCCTCAGGTCAAGGAGAGCCTGGAGTGAGATATTTCAAGTCCTAAAAGAAAACAACCTCCAACCTATATTCATGTATCCTGCAAAATTCTCTTTCAAAATGGATGGGGAAATAAGATACTTCCAGAACAAAGAACACCTGAGAAACTTCATGAATACCACATCAGCACTCCAAACAATATTCTAGAAAAAGACAGTGAAGGTTACAACACCATGAGGCCCAACAGAGCAAATCAATTAGGTAAGGCAAGAAACTAAGGGGAGAGGGGGAAAATTAATAAGAGCCAACAAGAGAATAATAACATGACAATGATAAGTCAGTACATATTAGCTATAACCATCAATGTCAATGGCCTCAATTCACCAATTCAAAGAAACATACTGGCAGAATGGATTAAGAAGTAAAATATAACAATATGTCATATACAAGAAACACACCTAGTACAAAAAGAAACCATAGACTAAAAGTGAAAGGATGGGAAACAGTTCTCCACATGACAGGGACCCAGAAAAAAGCAAGGGTAGCTATCTTATTCACAGACAAAGTAAATTTCAAATCAAAACTGATTAAGAGAGACAAAGAAGTCCACTACATTCTTGTAAAGGGAACAATTCAATAGGAAGAGAGGACAATCATAAATATATATGCATCAAATTTTAATGCCCCAACTATATAAAATGAATGTTAAGGAACGTGAAAAAAAACAAATAAGCACTAATACAATTGTAGCACAGTACCTAAATACTCCAGTATCACAAATAGACAGATCATCTAGACAAAAAATCAACAAAAAAAACAAGAGCTGAACCAAGCTTTTGAATATATGGACTTAATAGATGTCTATAGAGTGTTCCACCCCACAAAATCAGAATAAACATTCTTTACAGCTACACATGGGACATTCTACAAAATAGACCACATGCCAGCTCATAAAACAAGTTTAAATAAATACAAAGGAATTGAAGATGTCTCATATATGTCATCAGATCATAGTGCATTTAAACTGGAGATCAATAGCAAAATAAACTGGAAGAATTTCACAAACACATAGAAATGGAACAACACTCTCCTGAACAATCAATGGGTCACAGAGGATATTAAAGAATAAATTAGACAGTTTTTATAAATAAATGATAATTCCAATACAGCATACAGGAATCTATGGGACACAATGAAGGCAGTTCTATGTGGAAAATTCATAGCAGTAAATTGCCCACTCTAGGAAAACAAAGCAAGCTCAAATAAACAACCTACTGATTAATCTTAAGCTCCTAGAAAAAGAAAGCAAGAAAAACCCAAGGCTCATACAAGGGAGGAAATTATAAAGATCAGAGCAGAAATCAATGCAATGTAAATTAAGAAAAATGATACAAAAAATAAATGAATCAAAGAGTTGGTCTTTTGAAAGAATAAATAAAATTGATAAACCTTTATCCAACCTTGTCAGAAAAAGGAAAGAAAAGGCTCAGATGCATGCAATTAGTAACAAAAAAAGGTGAAGTCACAACAGATCCAGTGGAAATCCAGAGGATCATCAATGCCTACTTTGAGAACCTGTACTCTAATAAAATGGAAAACAGATACTTATGAATTACCAAAGTTGAAGGAAGAAGATAAAAAATTTCTAAACACCCCAATTACAATCTATGTAATTGAAAAAGTAATTAAAAGTTTACCAATGAAGAAAAAGCCAGGACCTGATGGATTCACTGCTGACTTTACAAGACATTTAAAGAAGAACTACAGCCAATACTCTTTAAACTTTTCAATTAAGTTGAAAAGGAAGCAATACTTTTAAATTCATTCCTGGAAGCAAGTGTTACTTTGGTTTCCAAACCAGGGAAAGACCTGACTAAAAAAGAGAACCACAGGCCAATTTCCTTAATGAACATAGATTCAAAAATCCTTAATAAGACATTGATAAACAGAATTCAGAGGGTTATCAAGAAGATCAAATACCCTGACCAAGTCAGATTTATTCCAGGGATGAAAGGATGGTTCAACATATGTAAATAAATAAATGTAATACACTATATTAACAGAGTCAAGGACAAAACCGTATGATCCTCTCAATAAATGCAGAAAAGGCATCAACACCCAATCATGATAAAAACCCTGCAGAAAATTGGAATGGATAGTCCTTATCTTGATAAAGATGTCTATGAAAAACTAACAGCCAACATCATATTAAATGGCCCAAAACTGAAAACCTTCACATTAAAATCAGGAAGAAGACAAGGACTCCTACTATCACTACTCCTGTTCAGTATAGTTCTGGAAACATTAGCAACAACAATGAGACAAGAAAAAGAAATTAAAGCAATAAAGATAGGAAAGGAAGAATTTACACAGTCTTTATTTGCTGACAATATGATATGCTACACTGAAGACCCAAAAAACTTTAACAAAAGAATTCTAGACTGAATTGATGCATTCATCAGAGTAGTGGGATACAAGGTCAACACTCAAATATCAATAGCCTTCTTGTACACAAATAACACATTCACTGAGAGAGAAATTAGGGAAACAATTCCTTTCACAATAACATCAAGAAAAAAATGAAGTTTCTAGGAATCAATCTAGTGAAAGAAGCAAAAGACCTCTACACTGAAAACTGCAGCACTCTGAAAAAATATATCAAAGAGGATATAAGAAAATGGAAAGATATCCCCTGCTCCTGGGTAGGAAGAATCAACATAGTGAAAATGGCCATACTACCAAAACTGCTATAAAGATTCAACGCAATTTGGATTGAAATTCCAACAGTGTATTTCACAGAACTAGATAAAATAATCCAAATGTTCATTTGGAAGAAGAAGAGACCTAGAATAGGAAAAGCCAATCTAGACAACCAAGACATGGCAGTGTGTAACAATTCCCAATTTGAATCTATGCTACAAAGCCACTGTGATAAAAACCAGCATGGTACTGGTAAAGAAAAACACTTGAGGATCAAGTGGAATAGATTGGACAATACTGAAACACTCCAGATCTTTGACAAATAATATAACTATCCTCACTAGAGGAAAGATAGCCTCTTTAATAAATGGTATTGGAAAAACTGGATTTCAACATGCCAAAGATTAAAACTAAACACTTATTTTTCACCATGCACTAAACTAAAATCCAAGTGGATTAAAGATCTAAATATTAAAAAAGAAACACTAAATTTGCTGGAAGATAAGTTAGACAGAACTCTTCAGGACATTGTCATAGGAAAAATCTTTATGTACAAATCCTCAGTAGCATGGGAACTAGCAGAAAGTATCAACAACTGTGATCTCATCTTATTAAAAAGTTTCTGCACTACAAAAGAAACCACCAACAAAGACAACATACAATGTGGGAAAAATTTTTACCAGCTGCTCCTCACACAAAGTACTATTATCTAGAGTATATAAAGAACTCAAAAAAAAAAAAGAAAAGAAAAAGATCAGCCCACCCAATATAAAGACTAGTTTGAAAAATAGACATCAAAATAAACAGACATTTTTGAGACATAGAAGTAAAAGCAGCAAATAAATATATGAAAAAATATTCCCAATGTTCCAAATGTTCCAAAATGTTCCAAAATGTTCCAAATGATCATTTGAGAGATGCAGATGAAGACAACCCTGAGATTCCACTTCACCCCGGAAAGAATGGCTGCTAGCAAGAAATCAACTAATAACAAATGTTGGCAGAGTTGTGGGGAGAAAGGAACCCTTCTCCATTGTTGGTGGGAGTGCAGAGAGGTGCAACCACTGAAAATCAATATGGAGATACCTCAGAGAAATAAGATTAGAGGATCCATTTGACCTAACTATCCCTCTGCTGGGCATCTTTCCAAAAAAAAAAAATTTAAAATAATCATACCACAGTGATATATGAGCACCAATATTTATGGTGGAACAGTTTGTGATAATATACTGAAACAAGTTTTTACAACTTGGAAATAACCCAATTGCCCGTCAGTTGGAGACTGAATAAAGATGTGATTTTTGTATAACATAGAGTACTCCTCAGCCACAGAGAATGAGAAACTAGAGTCATTCATAGGAAAATAAATTCATATTGAAGACATACTCTTAAGTGAAATAAATAGGACACAGGAGTAAATACTGAATAGTTTCTCTGGTGTGAAAAACTAAAAGTGTAAATAAGATCCAAATGGTATAAATGACAATGTGAAATAGGAAGAAAAGGGCTAAAGCTGTTAGGGGAAGTGGGAAGGGTAGGGGAAAGGAAATAGGGAAAGAAAAAATATGAGAAAATGGAAACAAAGTTTTTGTAAATAGGGAAGGATGGAGAGGGTGAAGGAAGGGCAGGGGTATGGGGAAACAATGAGAACCAAGACCCGTCATGTTAAGTTACAGATCCTAACAATGAATGCAACTGTACTGTATACCTAAAACGTACCAATAAACTCAATGATTAAAAAAATAATAATTGTAGTATCCTTTCCTTCAGATAAATTTATAAATTTCAAACCTTGAGAAAATGTTCATAGTTTCCCTGTTTATAATTTGTGATATTTTATCATTGGGCAAAAGCATAACTATGACCCTCAAATTTATTATATTTATCATTTTATTATATTTAGGTTTAATATCTCAATATTTGCCTATTTCTAACATTGTAACTTTCAGGCTACCAATTATCTACATAGCCATTTAAACCTTGTATATATCTCTAACATCCTTTAATTTCCGGGATATGAGAAAATCTACAAATATGAATTATATAACTAGAAACAACAAGTTCCAGTGACTTGCAGGTTTACCAAATATGTCACCAAATAATTATTGCAATTGACTTGGGCTGAAACAAATTAGGACTAAACAACTTATTATGGGATCCTAGTGGCATTCCAGTTTCTGTGTCTGGTATTACAGACACTATGTTCTACATCCGCTCTTAGTGCACTGGAAATGCATCATTTATTCATTTAATTGTTGATGGTTTTTTTTCATTTTCAATTTCTTTTGTATGTGTAACTACTATTATACTAACCATGGTTTCAGAAGGAAAAAGATGGTCCACTCAAAGAAAGTAATTGAAAATGAAATAAAATATACAAAAGTGTGAATATGGTAGAGATATAGCAAGGGATGACACACTACCATCTATCTTTGCTTGGGAACTAGTAAAATTAAAAAGTTTTATGAAAATACAGATCAAAAGTAACAAAGAGAATGACCACCGGAAGCTGAAGAGAGCAAGTTTGCAATATCAGGTTCCTCATAGAATTGTAAGCCTTTCGTGCAGGAAGGTAACCAACCCAGAAAATCTGGTATAAGAAAGCTAGGAAGTAAATACTCAAACCTCAGTATTCCCACGTTCTATAACTGGCATTCCCCATTAGCCATAGCAAGTAAAATCTAAATGGAAAAACACCCAGAGTTCCTTAGATTTCTGAGATAAAAAGCAAGTCACTGGAAGATAACTACTGTGTCTGAATGAGCAGGCTATCTAGCTAAACATAAAACTCAGTCTCTGATGTTGATCTGATGACCATGTAATACGAGGAGATCAAAGAAAAGAGTAAGAATTATGTAGCAGGGCACTGAAGAAGTGAAACAGAAATGGTAAAAACAAACAAACAAACAGGTGGATGTGACATTTTGCAAGTCAAGTAGAAAAGCTGTGTCAAAGAAGAGAAAATGATATAAATTACAACATTAAAAATGCTAATAGCCCATTTATGCTAGTACTTTATTTAAGATGAGAATTGAGAATTAATTATTAGACTTAGCAATGTGGTTATCATTGCTGATCTTGAGAAGAGGCCGTTTATGGGAAAAAATCTTCAGTAGATTAAAAAATGGAAATAAATGCATCAAGGCTACCCTGAAAATATAAAGACACATCCAAATACAGTAACAGCAAAGACTGAGCATTTGGCTGGTTGGGAAATAGACTTAAGATGTTAAAATTTAAGAAACAAGAGCATAGTTTTATGCACATGGGAGTTTATACTGTAGGGAAGTAACGATTGTTGTAGAAGAGAAATAACATAATCTCAGGATCTATGCATTTGAAAGCAAGAAAAGATGAGGCCTGTTTTACAAGTGAAAGCATAGACTAAAGCAGGAACTTCTTGGACAGGAATTCATATATAATAACAAAGGGATAAGACATATGGTTTTAGGCAAATAGAGGGAGAAGTTGATTCATTTCTGTCAGTTTCAATTTCTCAGACAAATAGAGTGGAAAATTCAAGATAAGAAAGGAAGTAGGGAGAAAATAAAAGTTGTAAAATACTTAAGAAAATAAGTGGACAATATGCTTGAGAAATATAAGATTTTGATAAGCATCAATAACAGCCTATTTTTCTCATACAGTCAAGAAATAAGAGTGAAATTAATCTCTATGGCCTGTGTTTTCTCCAAGCAACATTCAGTTACATAGGACCAGACAGAATTAAATGAAAAGTTGAATTGATTGGGGTTAGATACTGCCCATCAGTTAAAAGAAATAAGATATCCAAAAAGGAAAGTAACTTGGTTACTTTCCTCATTACGGAGACAGAATACCCAACACCCACAAACTGGAATGGAATTAATATGAGAAAATGAAAAAATAGAAACAAAATCTTTGTATATAGGGTGGCATGGAGGGATTGAAGGAAGGACGGGGGAATGGAGGGGGAATAAGAACCAAGGTAGAGGTGCGAATTTCCAAAGATGAATGTCATAATATATAACTAAAATGTACCAGTAAAATTAATTAAAAAATAAAATTTCAAAATAAATAATTAAAGGAGAAAAGGTTTATTTGGGCTCAAAGTTTGCAGAGCTTTCACCCCACAATCCTCTGGCTACAACAGAGGGTGGCATGACATAGGGATCCAGCAAAGAATATACAATTTATGTTGTGGCAGGCAGAAGGCAACCAGCAGAAAGCATCTAATCTAATCAATGGTACTAGCAGTAGTTTTAATTTAGTACCACAAATGCCTACTAACATATCACACACCCTAGAATCAGCCATCTCTAAAAAGCCCCATCTATGAGCACATGAAGTCATAACAAAAAGGGAGAAAAAATGCAAGAAATGACTATTATTGACCATAAAGTTTAAACTGAGACTATTTTGCTGCTCAGTTTCAGTGATTCACTAAAATGACTCATAGCACAGCACATAGTCATATTCCTGACTATAACTCATAGTTAGAAGTCTTACTCCTAAGACTCAGTGAAATAAGACAAAGCAAAATCAACACAGGAAAGGGGACCTGAAGCAACGCCCAGGAAAAAGCAGGCCACCTCTCAGTGTAGTTGCACTAGTATTCCAATAAGGAGTTGCGACAAAATCTTTGATCCTTTGCGTATTTTTCTTCTCCTTTGAGATTTAGCAGTGAATCAGTACGGAGGATTTGCCTTGGAATCTGGACACACAAGTGTTCTCTACTTAGTGTATAGAACCATCCCAAACTCTTGAGAAGATATGCGGGCACTCATCAAAATTTATTATGTTTGTTTCCTTCTGAATTTAGAAATAATGATCCATTTTATATCAATTGTAGAAATAACAACTCTGGAAATCTAAATTCCAGACATCAGCCAAGAACCAGTCTTATAAATCCTTTCTAAGGTCAACAATCACAGGCCTGTTTTTGTTAATGCTTTTCTGCAGATATTATAAAAAGCAAGGACACTTTGAGGAGAAAGGAAAGTAAAACTTATTTGGAAATACTGGATTATAGATTGGATGACTTTTGGAGCAAAGATATCAAAAGTAATAGTGAAAATATTGGGACGTGTTGATCTATGAAGCTTAAAACTAAGTTTAAAAGGGCGCAGAATCCTCCAATAATTGCAAAACATAGACTGAATAACAGGGTGAAAGATAAGAAGATTGAAGATATTTCAAGGAACTCAGAGACAAGGATACAAAAAGAACAATATATATAATATATAAATATAATATAAATGTATATATACATATATAATTTGAAAAAATTAAGACAGACTATGATTATGGAAAATAATATGGGCCCAGAATCACAATACCACTGTATAGTGAGTAAAGAAATAGTGTCATCTGACAGATGACTGCATTATTGTGTACCCAGTGTTAGTCTCCTGATTTAAATATTAATTGAAAATCAAAAGGATGCACTGTTAGAAGAAAATAATCTCGAAGGGGGTGGAGGATAGATTACCAATACCAATTTTCTGTAAGTATCTTTAGTTATTTTTATTTACTAGTGATCTCATTATTCTTAAGTAATGTTGTATGATTTAAAAGAAAACACTTGCTGAAAGCAACTGTTACATCCCAGTGGGTCTGAGGTCTAGGGGTCCACAGATGCACCCTCACTTGGCTGGTCTTCCTGACACAGAAAGAGAAAGAGGAGTCAAGAGGAGATCAGTGCAAAGCATGAGTATGAACCAGTGTTGCAGTTTGTATCTCGATGTTCCTAAAGTCTCATTCAGTCATAGGTGAGGCTTTTCAGAGACGGCTGGATCTAGAGTACAGGATGCTGGTATCAGGTATGCAGTGCGAGGTTTAAGGGTGTGAATTCTATCTGCCCTAAGGGTGGGTAGCCCAGATAAGATATAAGGGACAGAAGGAGGGTCAACTCAGGTAGCTTGGTGCCTTCTGCCTTCTGTCTTCTGTCTGCTATGAACTGTTACTTCTCTGTAATTTCCCTCTGACATGCCATCCTGCCTTGGAGACAGACAAATATGGACTGAAGTCTCTACAAACTGTAAGGCAAAATCTTTTCTACTTTTTCTTCGGGTGTTGAGTATTTTGTCCCAGCAATGAGAACAGTAACTAAGACATCTAGGGTTGGGTTCACGTGTCTACCCCTTTTAGAGTGTCAGTTGGTTATTGGCTTAATTGGTTATTGAGCTTGTTGCTAGGGAGTTGTATCTGGTGGGACATAGGGGACTTTTCCAAGAACTAGTTTAGCAACCTGCTTTGAGAAAGTGACCTATTTGGGGGGCAATAAAAGGAGGGGCAATAGCTCACACAGACTTAGGTGTGAAACTGCCAGCTGTCAGCTTGGCTATTTGCTGTATCACAGAGTGGCATCTCTCTTCTACCTCTTAAAGGGCCTGATTCCTGATCGCATCATACCTGCGGGTCCCATCTTTCCCTACATACCCCTCCCTGGAAGCAATTTTCCAACTGCTGGTATGATCAGGGGTAACAACAGCTCTGAGTACTTCAAGCTGAAAGAGGATGTGTCCGCTGGTGCAGTGGATGTCATCCATCAGGAGATCAATCTAGTGGACTGAGGTAAAAGGAAAGAGAAACCCCTATAGCTGGCTCCATCCGAAGGTATTATTTGCATCTTAATAGCATTGATGCAGACTGATATGAATCAAGTAAGGCAATTAAGTATGCAGGGAAAACAAGGATAGTACCAATATTGCAACCAGAGGCCATGAGAAGGGTGAAGCCAGGTAGACATGGAAGGCAACAGGCCTTACTCTGAGAAAAGGCCTGTGTTGCCAGTGAATCAGTTCCCCCCTAGTCACTGAACTACTTTGCCTTGCCTAGAATGACATCAGTATGAGTCTCTACTTATTGAGAGGTGTAGATATTGGTACAATAAGTGCCTATATCACACAGCACAGTCACACACCCATTTTTGGCAAGCATCTGGTGCAAACTCTATGTTCTAGGACCATCCCACCAGAGAGTGCAGTGGTCTCTACAGGTCTTTGAAATTGCTACATGAGGACTCTGCTCTCTCTGCTACAGCAGCTACAAACCATAGTGGCCACAGTCTAAGAAAGGCCTCCAAGGGCAGCAATTGGAGCTGCTAATCCTTATGCCTTTCCTGATGGACTGGGGAGCTCTGAGGCTAATGGGAGTGGAGGTGCAAGCACCTGTCCTGAGGGACCATGGACTTTGGGGCCAGATATTGGGAGAAAATTTTATCTTATCTTCCACAGGTAGAATTTAACCTTAACCCCCAGTACATCCTGAAGAAGAGGCAAGTTTGAGAGATTTAAAATGGAATTTGAGGAATTAAAAGGGAAAACTTTGAGGAAAACTTCACTGAATGTAAAAAAAAAAAAAATAGAAATAGTGGGAGTTGGGTGATGTGTTAGGCTCCCAAAAGTATAACCAGCAGCTAGGTTGTGCTCTGTGGCCAGTTCCTCAGCCAGTCAAATTAAAGAATTGCTTATCGGCCCATTGTGACTGGACCAGAGGTAAAGGGACCAGGGTCAAAATCAGAACAACAAAAAACATTCTAGCCATATGGAAGCGGGCAAGTGAATTGTAACAGTATAAGGAGAGAAAAAAGGAGACTACAGAATCAAACACAGCCACAACAAAGGACGTTTTAGCCTGCCCTGTCAATTGGCATCTCTAGTACGGAGAGTCACCAGTGGGGTCACTTTTCTTATTGTCTTTTTGAAGAGAAATCTAAGGTTCAGTTTTGATGAGATTTGCAGGTTGTCTCAGGCAGTGGTAGAAAGATGTTATTTCTAAAATCTCTGGAAGTAGTCCACAATGCAACCTGAAAGTGATGTATGCAGGTATTGTACCCTTAACTGTGGTAGGAGTAGAGATGATCACTCTAAAAGGACCCTTCTATCAGGGCTTGTTCATGACCTGTTGTCTAGGGCCTTAACTAGTGCCAGAGTCCCTGAACAAAAGGGGACCTCACTAGATGAAGTAAATCTGAGCTCTATTTGCTCAAGGTTAATAGGACTTGTTGGAATAGGGCTAAGGACCTCACTTGCCTTAAAGCTCCTTTGGTTTCCTCGTGAACTAGGATGTCATTCCTGGAGAATAAAGAGTTCAAATATAAGAGTCCCATAAAGAGTTCAAAGAGAGACAGGAGCACCTGAAACCTGGAAATATTTCTGGCCACACAAGCAGGAGCTATTTCCAAGGGGCCTTGCATTCTTGAGCCATCTTAAGCAAGTGTCTTTTGAACATCCCATTAACCCATTCTACCTGTACACACTAATGTGGCCTATAGGAACAGTCCAATTGGTATTTGATGCCAAGAGCCTTGGTGATGTCTTGAGGGACCTCGGAATAAAAGACAGGATGATTATTACTCTGGAGGCAATGAAGAACCCTGTGCCATGGAATAATCATATTAACAAGAAGTTTAACCATAGCTCTTGCATTTTCTAACCTGGTAGAATAGGATAGGCTTTTATCCTTTGTGTATGTGTGTGTGTGTGGCTGTGTCTGTGTCTGTGTGTGTCTGTGTGTGTATGCACCCGTGTGTGCATGTGTAATAACACCAAGAGGAACTGGCTTTCTTGGTATCCTGGTATATAAGAAAAATCAAGTTGCCAATCCTGCCCAGAGTAAGCATTCAGATTTTGTTCTGCTAGTGGTTATAATCAGCCATATTGAGGGTTTATTTTTAAGCCTATCTTACATCCATTAGCTACCTGTTGAACTACTGTGTCTAATTCTTGTTTATGAAAAGCTTTTTTGACCCAGGTAAGGGTACCCTTTTGTCTTAAATGACAGAATGCCCTGACTATCTTCCAGGCTAGGCAGGTTGGTAGGAGAGAGATGTCCATCAGCCTTCCAAATTAAGAGCCCATCTCTAATCTTGGGAATGCTGCTCCTCTTTGTCAGAATACTCAGGAGGAGTAATGGTCAGCAGATTGGCAGACCACAACGGAGGACACTCTAGATGTTAGGAGGTAGATAATCTGGTCTCCTCATCAGTCTCTATTTCCCATGGAAATAGTCTTGTCCCTTCTGGTATCTTGATCAATGAGAGTTTAGCTAAGAAGCAACATACTATCATCTCATGTCAGTTTAAACACTGAGGCCACTGTTTCAAAGGTGCTAATGATGTATCCATCAGGTCACTGAAAAACTACCTAAATCTTTAATGTTCCCTAACTCTAGATTTTTTTGGGGGGATGCCAGAGATCAAACTGAGGACCTTGAGCTTGCAAGGCAGGCAGCAGAACCACTGAGCTAAATCCCTGGCCCATTCCCTAACTCTAGATAAGTGAAGAGGACTTGTTTCCATTCACCCTTGATGTTTTGAAGGGGAGAATGTTTCATGAGATGTTCCACAGGATCTTGAAGAATGGCTTTTGTAAAAGGAGAAGCCCCCAAAGTCTGTTGTATAGCCTTCTGAATAAACTGGGGCACCGTCCTGGTTCATTCCCTCCCAAGGTGCATGGTTACCCAAGAGGAAGGAAGGGGTCAGGCTGACAGAAGTAAGTCTAAAGAACACTCCAACATCCATTCCAGGTGGTCTGTAAGGGTGAAGAACAGTTAAACACAGGACACCTTATTCCATTTCCCTTCCCTTTTGCAGAAGAGGTCTCAGTGTATAATGGTGTTACAGTCTAAGGAACCTCCAGGAATACAGTATCCAAGCCGCAGTACAATAGAATATGAGTCTATTTCTTAAGGGATTGGGGTTCTAACTCTTTCCATGCCTATAAGCAGACATTCCAGAGGAAAATGTGTTGGAATAGCTGAAGAACCCACCCTCATGTATGGAAAGCAAGGAGGAGAAGACAAAAAAATCAATGAAGTATGGAGTTCTACTCTCCTGGCACATCCTACGGAGCCAAGGGAGAAAAGCATTACCCTCCGTCAATCAGGGAACTGGCCATGACCCACTGCCTCTAGTGTCTGCTGGCTGGTAATGTCACAGACATCCTTTTGATTGGCATCAAGAAGGTCTAGGTCCTCTATACTTTTTCTTATATTCCAAAAAGTGTGGATGTTGCCATTCCTCAAAAACATGGAGTTCCCAGAATGCTTTCTCCTGCAGGTGATCTAAAAGGGCCAACACAGACAAGTCACAGGTTCTGGGGATGAAACCAAGAAAAACCTGACTAATTTTAGGTACCATAGGGCTAGGTTAAATCAGGGTCCATCAGTAATCCGACAGGGACATTTTCTTTAGTACCTAAATGTTATGAAGGAGCATCAGGGGTCCTCTAACTAGGTAGTCCCTTAAATAGAAGTGGGAACTCATTGCTAGGGGACTGAGTGTGGGGAGCTATAGGGAAATTTTCCAGCAACTTTCTTTGAGGATGTGACCTAGTTGAGGGGGAACTAAAAGTAAGAGCAGTAGCTTACACAGACACAGATGTGAAACCACAAGCTGTCAGCCTGGCTGTTTGCTATAACACAGTGGCTATCCCTACCTCAGGGTTCCATCCTTCCCTAAATAAGAAGAAAGAAAAATTACTTTACTTTACCATCATCCTAGAGCTTTAAAGTTTGGTTGATAAAAAACAGCCATCTTGTGAAATCTTCACAGAAAGCACTCTTACAATCTTAGTTTCTACTTTAGTTGCACATGGAGGATATTATTAGGTTGAAATTAATAGAGGATTTTAATTGTATATCCCACCCATAAAATTGAATCAATGTATTCTTAAGTGCATGTTTCCAATCAGCTCTGTCTTATAAATCAGATTCATGTATCCACCTGCATAATTTCCTGCCTATCAGAGCTATTTCTGCAATACTGCTTCCTTAAATAAATGCAACACCATATTTCACAGTTGCTGAACTCAAAAACTTTGATATCATCCTTTACAGACTCCACAACCTTTCTTTAAGCAAATACCATTCACCCCATTTTCAAAATATAACCCATCTGCTTATAGTAAAAGTTCTCCAATTTATATAACTACAACAATATATAATATATATATATATAACTATATATATATAGTTATATATATTAGTGCAAAGCTGGCAGAATTTAAGAAATCCAGATTCCAGGGAGAAGAGTTCACTATGGAGACCCCATCAGTCTGAGATAACCTTGAGTGCTGCTTTAGTTCTGTGCTTGTCTACTCTTGATATTTGGTGAGGCTCAGTGACAGGTTGATGACCAGAGATGGGTATAAAAGTAAAAATGAAACAAGTAAAAACCAGAAAAGCCACTGAAGCTTTTACAAATGTAAAGAGGAAAAAAAAAATGAAGTTGCATTTTTTAAAGGTAACAGGATTTGAAAGAACAAAAAGTCATCTGTGAAATAAAAAAATGGAGAAAAGTGAGGATGGCCCTACATTGCTTATCTTCAAATGATTTGATTAATCTGCAAATTGCTCTGGGCATGAGTCTAGTAAGGCAAGCCAAACCAAGTGAGTAGTTTCAGGTAGAGTAACATTGCTATTCATTTAACCAATTGAAAGGTACCAGCTGCCTTTGGGGAGAAAAGAAATTTTAGAGTTCTCATAGGATAAAATGTTTAATTTTGGAAAACCCTAAGCATTAATCTAAATCCATATTGTTACTATCTTTCTATTTTTTTCCATGACACACCAAATGATTCTCCTTTTGATTAATAATCTACAATGGTACTTGTAAATTCTCTTAAATTTCAAACTCCCAGAAATGAAGGAGGAAGTATAATCATGCATTCATCAGGCAATTATATGAACAGCATCAGTACAATGTTTTTGCTAGTTATTTCATATACTGCAAGAAGATTAGTTAAATATTTTTATTCTTAAAAGGTACTATTATAAGTTGATTATAACAATATCTTCTCATTATACTTAGGGGAATGTTATATTGATAAGAATAAGTAAATGCAGTTACTTTTTAAAACAAAATGAAGTACTGATAATATATGCTAATTATATGTATACATTTCCCTTTTAATTTCACAAAGTAGAAATTAAATGGCCTGAGAAGTAACCTTTTGCATTTGTTCATAGAGTGACAATCTGAGTTTGATAAATTGTGGAGTGCTAAGAGGAACAGTTACTCAGTAAAGAGAAAAAAGAATACTACTTAAAGGGTAAAAAATATTAATTCACTTTTTGTAAAAGCTCCTACATTTATTCAGGTGACATCTTTTATTATGATCTATTCATTTAATTGGGATTATAAAATATCTAAAATAATGTATATTATTTAGATCATTAAAATTTTATATTATTAACATTTAATATGCATTAAATGAATTATATATTCTTTCTAGGGTACAACTAAAAAGGAAAGTATAACACTGCAAATTTAATTAAATATAATAAAAACAGCCAGGCGTGGTGGTGCACGCCTGTAATCCCAATACTCGGGAGGCTGAGGCAGGAGGATCACTGTGAGTTCGAGACCAGCCTGGACTACATAGTGACTACCAGGTCAGTCTCAACTACATAGAGACCGTGTCTCAAAAAACAAAGCAAAACAACAACAACAAAACTAATGTAATAAAAAATATGTACCGTAAGTCCCTGACTTCCAAACATCCCAGCTGTGAATTTTCACAGATATGAACAGACATCACATTATGCATATTTGTAGTGAATCAAATCATCGATGTAGCTCAGGTATCTGATGAATATTGTCCCAGTTGTGCTGGTGCTGTTCTGTGCTTATTCTACCAAGTGATCATATACAGTAGAACAGTGCAGTTGGGGACTTATTGTATTTTTATGTGTGTGTGTGGTATTTTTATGCTTTACATTGTATATTTGCATCAAAAGGATGTAAGATTCACTTTGTTAGACTTAGAAATGAATCCAATTTATGAACATTCTCCCGGAACAAAACTCATTCATTAGTGACTTACTGGAATGAGCCTCCTGTGATCATACTAAACAAAAATATTGACTTTAACCAACACAATTCTATTTCCAAAAATTTATTTCTGGGTTCACTGGATAAGTTTGTTTTTAACTGCTACTGATGAAACAGTATCATTGGTAGAGGCATGGACTCTAAGTCATGAAATCACATAGAAGAGTTCAATTCTCTGTCAGGCTTGCCATCAACAAGATTTTTGGTCTTGAACAAATCAATTGTTTCCAAAAATATGTTAACTCATTTGGAAAAAGAAAGAGCTGAATTATTAAAGAGTTATACTGACTCTTCCTTTCCTGTACTTTAATGGCATTTTAGGCATCAGACTTTAGTATTCCAGTTACTTATGATATCAAAAATGCAAGCCCAGATTAAATTCTATTTTAAATCTTTTTCCTTCCTTTCATCTGTCTATCCCTTCTACTCAGCAATGGGATGCATTTAGCTCTTTTGGTTTTCTCCCTCTTCCGTTTTTGAAATTCTGAGTAGTATTTTAATTAAGATGGAAAATTCCTTTTGACATATTATACATCAGATAGGAAAAAAATGAAGAATGAGCTATAACAAGTTATGTATGAAATAACACTTTATAGACATGAGGAAGGCTGGACCAGTAATGGATGGGGGAGTGGGTAAGTTATAGGATTTTGTGGCATAAAATAAAGTAAAAATGTCTTTCATGTGATGAAAATTACTTCTTTTTCATTTAAAATAAAGATAGAGATACAGGGTTCACTGATTCTAGCTTTTCATGCCACTATCTCCAGAATGTCATCCTGAACTACATGAACAAATGTAGCTGTTAGACCTCCGACTATCACATCGGTGGTGAAAGCATCAATTTGGAGTAAGAACAAGCAAGAATTGGCACCACATCGACCTAGCATACTTTTTCCTTCTCCTTTTTCCTTGATTAAAAGTCTACTAAAATTTAAGTTCTTTATTGCAACTTAGTTTCTCCTTTCTTGAAAAGGGCCTTCGCCTCTCCGCTTACTTTGGAATTCCTGGCTTGTTCTTCCACAGGAGTCTAGAACTTAGGGAAGAATTTGTATTTCTTCTTGTCATTATACATAAGATGGGTACTGTGATGTTTACTTATGTGTTGTCAACCATAAAGTGCAAGTTTGGAGTGGGAAGACCTTTTTCTCGGTTCCTGCAGTATCTAAAGTGCCTTCAGTATAAACCACTGTCTTATGGTATGTTTATATACAATATTTATTAAATAATAAATAGATGAATAAGTAGATCATATTGGAATAAAATTGCCATACAATATGGCAAATAGTTGAATGCCATATGAAATAGACAAATCTAAATCTAAAACAGACAAATCTAAAATAAAGAACAAATCTAAAAAAATAATGGTATCACAAAAAAGGACATGAAAAAGATGATTTGTGAAAATGCGAGAGCTGGAGGACCGCTATGCCAGTGAGGCCAGCGGCTACCAGGACAGCATCGCACGCCTGGAGGAGGAGATCCGGCACCTCAAGGACGAGATGGCCCGACACCTGCGCGAGTACCAGGACCTGCTCAATGTGAAGATGGCCTTGGATGTGGAGATCGCCACCTACCGGAAGCTGCTGGAGGGCGAGGAGAGTCGGATTAACCTTCCTATCCAGACCTACTCTGCTCTCAACTTCCGTGTTCGAGACCAGCCTGGACTACATAGTGACTACCAGGTCAGTCTCAACTACATAGAGACCGTGTCTCAAAAAACAAAGCAAAACAACAACAACAAAACTAATGTAATAAAAAATATGTACCGTAAGTCCCTGACTTCCAAACATCCCAGCTGTGAATTTTCACAGATATGAACAGACATCACATTATGCATATTTGTAGTGAATCAAATCATCGATGTAGCTCAGGTATCTGATGAATATTGTCCCAGTTGTGCTGGTGCTGTTCTGTGCTTATTCTACCAAGTGATCATATACAGTAGAACAGTGCAGTTGGGGACTTATTGTATTTTTATGTGTGTGTGTGGTATTTTTATGCTTTACATTGTATATTTGCATCAAAAGGATGTAAGATTCACTTTGTTAGACTTAGAAATGAATCCAATTTATGAACATTCTCCCGGAACAAAACTCATTCATTAGTGACTTACTGGAATGAGCCTCCTGTGATCATACTAAACAAAAATATTGACTTTAACCAACACAATTCTATTTCCAAAAATTTATTTCTGGGTTCACTGGATAAGTTTGTTTTTAACTGCTACTGATGAAACAGTATCATTGGTAGAGGCATGGACTCTAAGTCATGAAATCACATAGAAGAGTTCAATTCTCTGTCAGGCTTGCCATCAACAAGATTTTTGGTCTTGAACAAATCAATTGTTTCCAAAAATATGTTAACTCATTTGGAAAAAGAAAGAGCTGAATTATTAAAGAGTTATACTGACTCTTCCTTTCCTGTACTTTAATGGCATTTTAGGCATCAGACTTTAGTATTCCAGTTACTTATGATATCAAAAATGCAAGCCCAGATTAAATTCTATTTTAAATCTTTTTCCTTCCTTTCATCTGTCTATCCCTTCTACTCAGCAATGGGATGCATTTAGCTCTTTTGGTTTTCTCCCTCTTCCGTTTTTGAAATTCTGAGTAGTATTTTAATTAAGATGGAAAATTCCTTTTGACATATTATACATCAGATAGGAAAAAAATGAAGAATGAGCTATAACAAGTTATGTATGAAATAACACTTTATAGACATGAGGAAGGCTGGACCAGTAATGGATGGGGGAGTGGGTAAGTTATAGGATTTTGTGGCATAAAATAAAGTAAAAATGTCTTTCATGTGATGAAAATTACTTCTTTTTCATTTAAAATAAAGATAGAGATACAGGGTTCACTGATTCTAGCTTTTCATGCCACTATCTCCAGAATGTCATCCTGAACTACATGAACAAATGTAGCTGTTAGACCTCCGACTATCACATCGGTGGTGAAAGCATCAATTTGGAGTAAGAACAAGCAAGAATTGGCACCACATCGACCTAGCATACTTTTTCCTTCTCCTTTTTCCTTGATTAAAAGTCTACTAAAATTTAAGTTCTTTATTGCAACTTAGTTTCTCCTTTCTTGAAAAGGGCCTTCGCCTCTCCGCTTACTTTGGAATTCCTGGCTTGTTCTTCCACAGGAGTCTAGAACTTAGGGAAGAATTTGTATTTCTTCTTGTCATTATACATAAGATGGGTACTGTGATGTTTACTTATGTGTTGTCAACCATAAAGTGCAAGTTTGGAGTGGGAAGACCTTTTTCTCGGTTCCTGCAGTATCTAAAGTGCCTTCAGTATAAACCACTGTCTTATGGTATGTTTATATACAATATTTATTAAATAATAAATAGATGAATAAGTAGATAGATCATATTGGAATAAAATTGCCATACAATATGGCAAATAGTTGAATGCCATATGAAATAGACAAATCTAAATCTAAAACAGACAAATCTAAAATAAAGAACAAATCTAAAAAAATAATGGTATCACAAAAAAGGACATGAAAAAGATGATTTGTGAAAAATATGGTTAATTATAATTTTGAAATATATTTAATTTGTGTAATTGTTATGTGATGGTTAATTTTAGGTGAAACTTCATTGAATTAATGGAAACTGAGGTAGCTGATAAAGTATTCTTTCTAGGCATACCTGAGGGCGTTTCTGGAAGATATTCGTATTTGAATCAGTGGGCTACATAGGCAAGTTCTACCCTCAACATGAATGGGCACCATCCAGTTAACTGAGGGGAACCTGGACACAATAACAACAACAAAATTATCAATAAATAATCCCCCAAACGCTAGAGAAAAGATGGATTGTCTCTTTCTTCTGTTACAGAGACAATCTTCTCCTGCCTTTGGACATCAGAATTCAGGTTTTCGAATATGTGAACAAACATTAGCAGCTCCTTAGGGTGTCAGGCCTTTCTCTTTGTACTTAGTGTTAAATCTCTTCCTGGTTCTGTAATCTTTGGCTTTGGACTATGTAATGCTACTGACTTCCCTGATTTTCATTTTGGCAAGTAGCCTATTGTGAGTTTTTTTGGCCTTGAGCCAATTGCTCTCAGAAATACCCCTTCATCTATCTGCCTTTCTATTTATCTACACTTGATCTTAGCCAAAAGGCCGAGAAGCGATTCTTTCTATTTATCTATTATCTACCTTCCTATCTACATATTCCATTAATTCTGTCTCTCTGGAATATACATATAACTAAGTATAAATGTCCATCACAAATCATGATGCAACTCACAGTGTGGAACTCAAAGATGGAACTCAAAGTGTGAGTGCCTAGATAATATTACCAGTTCCAGAAGCAGATATCACTGGAGTTAGAATGCAGAATAGAGAAAATGAAGGAAGAAACAAATTCTTTTCTTATTAGTGCAAATTCAGTATGATTACACTTTTGGGGATGATCGAAAAATAGTGCCAACTCAATCAACACCCAGATAACTGTTTTTTATATATTTTTTGAATTTTAAAAGTAAAATATCTTGTAATATTTAAGGCAGTAGGAAAAGAGTGATGATAGAGAAGTCTTACTAGGCAAAAGCGAGAGAAATTGATGGTACAGTAAATATAGGCAGTAATTAAGTCTTAAAACATTTAACTATATAGAACTTGAAGATGGTCAACAAGTGTTGGGACCAGGATCCAAGATCAGAGCATGTGTCTTTATACTAGAAACTGGTAAAGTGATGCTGAGTTATCTGTAGATTCCACAGAGATAACATAGCACAGATGTGCAAATGTGATTATCACAGAGAATTCAGTGCTGCCATAGTGAAGAGATTACTACTGAGGTTAAATTATTTTAAGAATTTTAAATAACAGATATAATTTATATTTAATAAGGAGATACATTCTTTTAGATAGGACAAGTGAAAGAATCTGATGAAAAAAGTTCAAATATAAAGAAAAATAAATTTACAGTCATTATGTTAAAGGTAATTTAAATCTAGAATGTTTTTGAGTTGGTTGGTCACTTATGTTTTGTTGTTGTTGTTGTTGTTGTTACCGGGGATTGAACTCAGGTCTTTGTGCTTGCAAGGCAGGCCACCAAAGTGCTGAGCTAAATCCCTGGCCCTGGTTGGTCACCTATGTGGTACAAAATTGAACTGGAAAATATCAGAAGGGTCTCAGCTTCTCAGTCAAGGAATGATCTTCACGGTAATATTATCATGGACTATGTCACAGAAGTCAAATGGTACTTAACGTAATACTTCTAGTAGTGGATGGTCATTAGTGGATGAAGTTATTAGTGAACAGGTTTTAGAAGAAAATTCTGTAGTTCCTAGAGAAATTTTATATTTACTGAAATCAAATCACATGCAGTAATCTCTTCCAAAGAAACTGAAACAAATATAAAATGATGTTGCTATTCACTGCTTGTTTACATAACAATACTAGAAATATGCCTGAATAAAATATTTATTAACATTTTTGACACAACTACTCACATATTATAACAGTAGTGAAGATCAGATATGATGTCATGAAATGATTTTCATAACATATATCTAAGTTAGAAACAAAATATGTTTGCCAAAGTATGTTTATAGCAGTGTCACATTGTAAACCTAGAGATGGAAAAACATATTTCTTTAGGTATGGTATCAAAAAGAAACTGTAAAACAATAAATCATAAATTAATTTAACATGATTATTTATAACCTGCAATAGCAGTAGTATCAAGGTAGATGGAAAATATGTTTATTTTCTATGTTTTTTCAACTTCGCATTTCAAAAAATAGAAGAGAAATTATTTTAAATCTTAAAAAAGAAAAAGAAAAAATGAACTTAATTATATAATCAGTTAGTCAAGTAAATAAATAGAAAATAATTTTTAACATAGTTTTAAAATGTAACATAAACTTCAACAAAAATCAGTCTCCAAAAATCAGGAATTTTATTAATGACCAGATATCATTTTCAACTATCATGAAGTAGAAAAATATATAATGCTTTACACATAGGAAAAACCCTAGACTGTGGTCATAAAATATAACTGACACTCAGAAACAACAAAAGCAACAAGAACAATATTTATATACATATATATGAAATATATATATACACACATAATATATATATATA
Source organism: Fukomys damarensis (assembly GCF_012274545.1). Classification (NCBI taxonomy): domain Eukaryota; kingdom Metazoa; phylum Chordata; class Mammalia; order Rodentia; family Bathyergidae; genus Fukomys; species Fukomys damarensis. The sequence goes on from NW_022900918.1 coordinate 2,186,505, forward strand.
TACACATGCATAAATTACTGGCTATCAAGTTTGAATAAAATATTTTTCTGCTCAATAAATAACATGGAACTCAATAAACTGGTGTGCAGAATGAAGTTGCATGTGTTATTTGTACACTGTCTCATAAATATTAGTTTTGCAGTACAGTATGTGTTTTACAGCCATAAATGAAATTGCTTTTTAAAAGTACAAAACGTTGCAAGTTAAAAGAAGGAAATTTCCTGCAGTAAATTTTACTCACCCGATAAAACGTATTTCAGCTTTCCCGTAAAATGCAGTAATGCATAACATGATTGATGCATTCTTTTAAATTATTCTTGGTTTGATTGGCTGCTGCATTTTGGCTGCATTTCTATTATGATCTGACTGGACAAATACAATATTTGTTCACGTTTAAGAGGAGATTTCAAGAGTTTGTCTACAATGTTTTCATCAACTTTAACCCTCTTTTCAAGACTGTCTTTATCCCTATTCTTACTATTTCTTTACAATCTTGGAATTGGAGATAAATAAGTGGGAAGTTTATCTAGAATTATATGTGGAAATATATATTTTTCCCAAGCCTTCTCAATGAATTCTAGAGCTATGTTTGTGAGTCAGTACTTTACCAAAGACTTCTACTATAGTTTTTAATCTGACATACCAATATTAGATAATAGCTCATTTTAGAAAGAGACTTGTCTTAAACTGTGTCATAATCCTGTAGTCTTGGGATCATAATATTATCCAGAGTAAGGAATCATTTTGGAAATTGTAATTATGCTGAATGCAACTGACCACGTGTTTAAGAGAATTGTCATTGTCAAGCAACATTTTCATTGTGATACATGCTTTGTTGTTTTATACACTGTGAAGGAAACAATATTTCATATAATCCACAAATACCTCTTTCTTCACTAAAGCTTTGTAAATTAACCTCAAAGTGATTGTCAATTTTTCCTCACAGATTTCAATCTGGAGGTCTTTATAATAATGAATGAAAAATATTGTTAACTTTTAATCTTACAATTAACCCTTAATAGTAAAGTCAGCTGGTCCTTGAAGTCTTTGATACCAAGCATTTACCCTGTGAAATAAATATGTAGCATGGGCAATGCTTTCAAAAAAATCTCATCTACATACAAAAAAATATTGGTGATATCTCATTTATCAATACATATATAGAGCTTTCTGGGTGATAAGTGTTGCTCCCTTGACTTTTGTGATGTGATGGAGCATGACAGGACTCTTGAATCTATCAAACTATGTAAGGCACAAGTTGAAAATAATCTTTCCTGACCATGATGTCCATAACCTCCATCTTCAGCTCAATAAAGGTAGCTTAGCATAGGGAGCACAGGGGGTTTCCTTGTCACTCTTATTCTTTGCCCATTCTACTAATTATTTCAGAAAACCTTGTCCTACATAATCATTTTTCTCATTAAAGTGTACTCCTTACTATTATATCCTATCTTGAAAACGATAGAATGCTTAATTGGCACATCAGACACATATCTTTATTATGTTCTCCTTCCCCCAAAAGTTCCATTAACATTGTAGCTATTCAACACATATTCTGAAATATTTTTAGTTCAAATATGGCTCAAGCAGGATTTAAATTAAAAACTAAATGAGAAAGTTCTACTAAAAGCATTCATGTCAAATATAAAATATCAAACTAACATACCATGACTCTGAGTTACCTCTTAGTACTAGAAGCACTTCAACCATTCTTCTTCACATTCTACATGTTTTTCACCACTCCCACCATTCTGAATTTCTACTCTTTTATTTCAAAAGAAATGCATGGATATTTTTGTACATTACTATGATTTCAAGGGGTGTAGATGTCTAAAAGGTTCTTAATGATACAGCCATGAATTTAATTGAAATGGCACTACTAAAATCTATATATTCTACAATAAGTATATTAAATATCAAGAAACATTTTGAAGAAGGTGGCTGAATTGGGAAGAAATTTACATATTTGGACTATATTTTCTCACTTGAGCATATCTAAGGAACAAAGAAGATAAATAAATCTTATAAATCTTACATTCAATTTATTAATATGACTATTTGTAGTGATATTACTACTTAACGTTGAAGATATTGTGCACCAAAAATAAGATAAAGCAAATGAATAATAATGTTCAAGTCCTTAGGAATGAAGATTTTCAATATAACTAAAGATATTGAAATATAGCATTAATTTAATTAAAATACAATATTCCCCAATTTCAATTGAGTATATAAACACCATGCTGAAAACCGTAAATATATAAAATTTTGCAAATTAAAAAATAAACGAAACAATAGTTGTGCAATACAATCTTGTTAGAAAACAATGTTTAAATATACTTTGCACTTTGGTTGTAATAGTTCAAAACATATGCAGACGTAACTCCTTTCCAAAGAAGGACAATAAATACACTGCCATGCAGGAAGTTCAAGGTCAGATTGTGGAAAACAACTAATTAGTAGAAACAGGAGCCACTATAAAAACAATCTGAAGTGCCTAGAAATACTCTTCCAAGAGGAACATTTTCAATAGAACGTGGTAATACAGGTTAGAGTAAAACAGGAAAAATAGCAGTTGACAAGTCTTAGAAATTCTCAAGTAAACAAAGGTATTGGAAGATAAAACAAGGTCTCATAATCTAATGAGTGAAATCATCATGAGAAAGGACACTATTGTGGCTTAAATAAGAGCCTGTTTTCCCATTATACCTTTTTCTGATAGCGTGGATGCATATCTAATTCAGGCCAGTCATGAATAAAATGATTATGCCAAGAAAAGATTCGACTGCATTTACAATGAAATGCTGAATTTTCTTCCATCAGTATGTTCCAAAATATTACTATTAGATATAAGAAGAATGAGGTGAGTGCATTGAGGTGGAAGTAGAAACTCAATAATTTTGCAAAAAGTGAGTATTTCACCTAAAACTTGAGGGACTGCACATTATTTCTGATGCATTTTCCTGATGTGCTTGCTTCAACCCAGTATACATTTGCTATTTATAAGCTGACTGACCATTTTTGTCTTCACTTTGAGGATGGAATTGAGCCATTACATAGACGTCTGGAATCTAATGGACTCCAATGAGCGTAATGACTTCAGTTTACTGGGTCAATGATCTGTGACCAGAAATATTATCTAAATCTATTTTGACAACACAGATCTAGTGAATAATTTCACTTAAAATTACTTTTCTTGAGTAGATAAATAATAGAAAAAATAGAACATCTTCTAAAATCTTGGTAACACTGTAATTACTGGATAGGCAGTAAAATAAACAATCATTTTACTGAAAATCACTAGGTAATAATTGTTTGATGACACACAAATTAATTTCAGGTCATGAAGCACACCATACTGTTAATTTCCTACTTTTTAAGAAGTGATACAAGTGTAAAATGCCTGCCTACATGCACCCAGCAAAACAATAGTAAAAGATCAAGAAAATATAGCAATCCTTCGGTTAATTACAGAATTTTACTGGAGCTTTGATTTTTCAAAAAACAGATTACTTGAATGCAAGATTGTCAAGAGATACAGGGTATGTTTGACAGTTTTCTTCTTATTCTCCAAAAGGTTATCAGTGTTGTTGATTGGACTCAAAGGCCAAAGTCAATTAACTGACTAATACAATGTCATTTCTGGTCTGGATGAGATGCTTAATTAGTATATTTCAAGATGTAATTTTACCAATGATAAATATTTTAACTCTGTATGTAATGTGGTCAGGGTATATTACATGAAACTCTCAAATTATATAAAAGATTAGTGTAAAACTAAATGATTATTATGTAATAAAACTAATAGGTAACAACTAAAGAAATACAGGTATACTACAGTTTTAATACATAGTCTAATAAATACATTATATAAGTATAGTTAAACAATATACCTCAGTAAGTGTAATTTAATACTTATTAATCCTGATTTCTACTAAATGCATGTAAAGATTTATCAGTATAAATTTCACATGACAGTTTATACATTTACAAAAATCAAAAGAGTATTACTGACGATGAGAACAAAAAAAAAGATGGCTAGCATTCTTACTACTGTGGTTCATGATGGAAAATCTAATTAATGAAATAAGTGAAAAAAAATTACCAGAAGAGAGGGGAATTTTGAGTGAGGGTGTATGACAGAATTTTAGCTCAATTATAGTCATCACTTGTTGATGACACTGTGAATGTCACTTTACAAAGCCAGAGAGATTTTACTGATGTAATGGTTCTAATCATTAGATTTTATAGAGAGTATAATATATAATTCTAATGGATCCAATATAACTACATGAGCCCTTAAAACCCAATGAAATCAAAGTGATAAAAATATTTAGAGTTCAGCGTGATGAAGCTGGCTTGAAGATGGAGAAATACAACTGTTCACAAAGCATAGAATATGTGCAGTCTCAAAAGTTTATAACAATTCCCAGCGGGCAGCCAGGCTGAAAATTTTAGTCCTACAATGCCAGAGAATGGAATGCTTCCCACACCTGTCATGGGCCTGGAATCTGTTCTTTTGCTTCAGCTTTCAGTTCACTGTCTCACCAGGATTTGGCCTTGTGAGACTCTAAGCAATGAACATGTGCAAGGCCACTAGATTCTTGATCTTAGATATATGAGGTTAGAAAATATATGAATCTTATATTAAATAACCCTAACCCTAAATATATTGTAGTCATGCATTTAAAATGTATTTACACAGGTGTTATAATTTAGTATAAACATTTTAATATAAAACCAATACAAGGAATTTTTATGATGTTATAAAATTTTATATATGTGTAAAATCTTATGGAACTAAATATTAAAAAATAATAAATTTTACTGTCTCTAAACTTGACCATTAATTTTAAAATATACTTTTGCAACTATGATTTAAGTTTTTTTTTAAATGCTATGGCTACTGTCCAGATAGATGGTGCTAATACCCATCCTTTTAGTGACAACTGTCATAGTAGAAACAGTCACCAATAAGATACTAATGATGTAATTGACAATGTGAAATAGGAAGAAAGGGGCTAAAGGTATAGGGAAAGTGGGAAGGGTAGAGGAAAGGTAATAATGGAAAAGAAAAAAAAATGAGAAAATGAAAAAATGGAAATAAAGTGTTAGTAAATGGGGAGGGGGGGAGGAGGTGAAGGGAGGGCAGGGCCAAGGGGAAAAAATGAGAACCAAGACCCATCATGTAAAGGTACAAGATCCCAATAATGAATGTAACTGTACTGTATACCTAAAATGTATCAATAAACTCAATTAAAAAAGAAATTAAATAAAGATATTTACATATATATATTTACATACATGTGCATATATATATATATGACAAAGTATTCACAAAAAAACATGATTGAATATTTAATTTCTACTCAAAAATTCATCATAGAAACAGCATTCACAAAAAATGATTGAATATTTAATTCTTAACTCAAAAATTCAATTTATTAAAAATATTTTGTTTCCATATTTATAAGAGTCATCATTGTGTTTGAAATACATAAAAATAACCAAAAGCTGATATGGTGGAACAATTAATATATCCCTCCTTCAGTGTTTTTTCTTCCTGTATCTGGTTTATTTTACCAGTCATTCTAGTCCTCCTGGAAGAACAGGTAGGGAAGAAATATGGAACAATATTTCAAGAAAGTGGCTTTTCTTTCACTTTGCCTTCTCTTCATATTGACCAAATTTTATTTCTGCTAAGTTATTATCAGTCGGAGTGTCTGGGGAATGTGATCTTCAGTTTAATAGTCTATGTAATACATTAGAAGGATATGGAAAGTTAGTATGAAGGACCATCCATAGTAAGGATTTCAAATATTCACTACATTGTTTTTCAGTAGCCACAACATTTCAAAGGAATGCAGAAAATGCGTTAAAGGGCTATAGAAAAATAAACAGTATTAAAAATTCATTTTATCTGTTCTTTGGGAGATACTACTATATCTTATCTTATAGTTTAATTTATTAGCTACTTTAAATCTTCATATTTCACAATTCCAAGTATGGAATATAACAAGATGTTGACAGCCAGTGCTATCTGTACTTCAGTTAAGTGTCTGCTGGGCATCACCAAATGGGGTACAACCGTCAACTGAGTCAACCCTGTACAACATAAAATATGTGTTGATTCCCATTTCTAGAGTCAAGAACAAGATGAAAAAATTTACTACATGGCAATGTGTGTGGTGAACAATGTGATCTAAGTTTTCAAAACAACATTTAAGCTCTATTATTTTAATTATTACTTGAGGTAGAACTCAAAATGCCTGTGGTATCACCATCAGAAAACTGTTTTCTTTATCAATTCTTAAACCTTCAGAAATAAGCAATTGTCATTGGCAATACAATAACTTAACACTTAAGAAGTATATGGCTTTGTGCTTATTCAAAACTTTTAATTTGCCTATTTGAGATATATTAAGTAAAATAAAGTAGATAAGTAAACACTGTGTTTAGCTAGCTCATGCTTTCAAAATCACACATTTCTTATTTGGCTAGAAAAATGTAGTCAGAGTAATAGCCCATAAAGACAGATAAAAATATAACATAGTATTTTTCTACCCTGAAACCACTAAGTAGAAAGTCTAACAGCCATTTTGTTATTTTTATTATTCTAATAAATTTTCCCCACAGTCAACAGAATTTGTTACATCTATTTTAGAAATAAATAATTAGAATATTTTGCCAAGAAAGAGCTTCTTGCCCTAACTAAAATAGGATATAAAGACAAATTCCTGAATATTAGGAATCATTTAGACATCCCTGCGTTTTTCTTGTTGTCCTTACTACTATTGCATTGTTTGGCTTTGACACAAAATTCATTCTGGAGATTATGGGACATAGTAATTATGTATTGAAATAATATCTGAGGGTTTTGATAAATAGGAAAAGCAAATTTATATGGGAAAAAGTAATAAGCTTTATAATAAGGTAGACCAAAGTTGAATCCTACCTCTTAATATTAGCAAATGTGTGACCTGGGTAAGTCACTTAATAAATTTGAGACATAATGAAAGGAAAGACTTCATCAGATCTTAGAAATGGATGTAGTTGTTCACTAAGCTACTAGAACTGAAATGATGCTAAAATACAATGTAACATAATGGAACATCGAGGAACATATTAGAATTTCAATTATATGAAAATCACCTTTTCTCTTTTATTGTTTTGCAAATATATTAATAATAGAGATAATATTATCAATATAGTGATTAAAATTACACAATAACCTCTACTCTCTTCAATTAATACAAGCCTGCAAGGTAAAGGTGCTAGAAATCTATATAGTCATGGTAACTGAGAGAGACTAGGGTCCCCAGGTTGGTGCACAATTGCAGGCCTGATTTTATTGCCAATGTGGTAGTTATAAGTACTTATGTGTGGTTATGCTATTTTGGTTTTTGCTTTTCTTACTCTACATTGATCTTAAAATGATGTAGCTTAGCAAAGCAATATTCATAAAAGAACAGTTCTATGGAATCTATAACAGACAGAGGGAAAGGGAAGCTTGATTGAAAAATATGATTAAAGAAGAGGATTATCAGAAAAATATCACATGTTCAATCCTTAATGATTAGTTGATAGTAACACATGAGAAATACTGTGTAGAAACTCAAGTTGTGAGATTAATTAGGAAAATTTGATCAGCACTATAGAATGAGTCATCCACACTAGATTTAAGGAAGGAAAAACATCTTTTTTTACTTAACTGCCTTTTTATAAGAGTTTCAACAACATATAAAAAGCTGAGCTGATTAAAGAATCCTGTCTTACAAATACTAGAGATCTAATCTATTATCACATGGCATAATTTAAGTAAGCGTAATAAGTTTATGGGCACAAATATTACTTTACCAGTGCCCGAGTTTCACTATAGAGAGAATAAACTTTTTGTTAATATACTGATATCTCCAAAACAAAAGATATCAGTATAATTCTATTATTTGAAAATAAAAGCTTAAACTATTTTAATTAGTGATTTTCTTGATAATTACCATGTTAGTAAAATAAATGCTAATTAACATGCTAATTTTGGCAATTAATTGATATACAATCTGCTCACTAGAGTTATTTTGTTAAGTATTACTTAAATGCTTTGCAAGTTTAATGTATTACTTAGGAAAATAAAACACATTTACTGTTTTCTTGTTGAGATAATTGTATGCTAACTAAATTAACTCATTGTTATTTGTTTAAACTCATCAAAGTATGTGTTCTACAACAAATGTGTAATCTAAATGTAAATACTGAGAAAATAACAGAGTATATGTAATTCTAGACTACTTAAAGACAACTCCATAAAAACTTTTCTAGTAGAATGTTATAAACTGTTTTTGTGGGAATTATTTATTTTTACATATGCAAATAAGAATTAATATATGTATGTACAAAGATATAGAGATATTAAATGAATTTAGTAATAATTGACATTTTAAATTATTTATGAGTTTCATTAAAAACATCTTCATCCTTCCAATATATGTGAATAACCTTAAAAATCATCTACAAAATACATATTTAAATAATCAATGACGATCATTATATCAGAAATAATTCATAAGTGAATCTGATAAGAAATATAACTTTCTGAGATTGATTATAGAAATGTTGATGAACTTAAAACTACTTATGAATCAATTGTAGATGTAGACTAATTTTTTTTTAGTTTCTTATTCAAATGTATTTATTGAAGGCCTTTCTTTAAAACTGTTATTTACATCATCTTTTCCTTTAACTTTCTAAACTTGTATAATCTAAATTCAAAATAAGGAACAAGGCTTACATTGTCATATTTTTATCCATTTATTCAGGAAGATAACTACCTCTTAATTACGTTAGAAATAAATTAAGTAAAAAAAAATTAAGATTTAATTCTTTAAAATTTCATATTGACCATCTCTGTTTTCTGGACACATTAGGCCTACAAAGCATTTCTCACTTTGATAACAGAATTTATTAGCTTCTATCTAACTCTTTCTATCTAGACCTTATTGCATTTCTTCTGTGCCAAAGACTGGTGAACAGAGAACAAACACATTGGTGAGCTGAATATATTTTAGTGTTAATCATTCAAAATTTGTCCGTTTTTTATATGAATTCTATTTCATCAACTTTTGTGTCTATGTGTGTATTAAATTATCTTGTGTTTATTGCACAATAATTTAGATCTGCATTGATCCACTTTATTTTTTTGGCTTCTCTTCTATTGGTATTATATTTGAAATTTGTTTCAGCTTTCTAATACAGATAGAAACATGATACATTTGAATTTTTCTTATAATCACAAAGTTCTCTTTGGGTACAGTGAATATCATCCCTGCATTCATTCATATATATAACCATATACTATTGTTGAACGCTTTTAGTCAAGCCTGACAGGAATAATGAGCTAGGAATCACTCATCATTATCTGATTGATTCCTGGGATTATACTCAAGAATATAAATTAGCAGGAGACACGGACATGGTATGGTACAAAAGATCACCTAAAATGAAATCAGAAGAGTATATAAGAAGCCCTTATCTTGGAGAATCAATGTTTAAAGTGAATCAAATCAAGAGATTACTTTTAATCTTTTATGGTAAACTCCATAATATTACAGATTTTGGAAATAAACCAAAATATCCTGTGAGAGCAAATCATATTGCAGCATAGTGATCCCGATTCTTAGATCTTCATGAGGTATTGAATTTGGGTTAAACTAAATGAGTTTTCATTTAAAATGCTATTGCCATCATTATGGAGAAAAGTTAGTAATAGGTATTGTCAATGACTTTTCTAGGTGCTGAGACAAAACACCCAGAGTTAAATGAGAAAAAGTTTACTGTAGCTAGTGTGTAGAGGTTTTAGTCATAGCCAGCTGGCTCCAAGGAAGAGTGTCATGGCAGAGGGGTATCACTGAGGAGAAATAGTCCATAGCCAAGTAAGGCATGCAGAACTCATCAAGCAGCAGGCCTTATAGTCCATCCAGGCTACCCTCCCTTAGGGTAGGTAGCACTAACATCCAGGGTGATGCATCCTTAATCTCACCATTACACAGTTAATACAAATATCACATCCTTAACCTCAGTATCACACACCGTAATCCAGCCATCTTCAATGCCCTCATCACATATGAGAGCTTGAGGCTTCGAAGGAACCTATAGATACAAGTCACGATAGGTACCAAAACATCCACTGTGAAATGATTCTAAATAAATTATTAAAAATATGCGCAAGCATTAATTCTATCAAGGACAGTAACAAAATTACTGGATAGTAACAAAATGGTAATGATAAGGTTTGAAAGATGGTGTTTCCTCTAAAATCTTCAGTGTAACAATATTAAAATGTATGACCTTTGAAAATTGGTTATGTCATGGTGATTTGTCCTCACCAGTGGAACGGGAGCCCTTATAAACAGTTAGCAGTTAAAGGGAGAACTCTGTGGCTCTCCTGTTTTCTTTCACAAATGAAGGAATACAGTGCGATTTTGAAAGTAGAGACACTGTCAAGAGACATTCCAGTGTCTTTCTTAATTGTCAACTTCCTTGTTAATTAACTATAAAAATTGAATTTCCATTCATTATCAATTCCCCCTCTCAAATATTGTCATACTAGCACAAATGGACTAAGGTAATGTACAACAAAATTATGCCAAATATAAGATGACTTTTTGGAAGATTTTGATAGGGAAAGATGTTTGCAAACAATTAGTGAGTGAAAAAACAAACAGTAAGCAGTAAGTGCATATAATCATGTATTAATGTATATGTATAAAATTATAGATGTGCAATTGTTTTACTCTTGTATAATTATATTACCACAGTACTAGTTTTTATTAGGATCAGGTTTAATTACTAATTTTTTAAATTATCGTGTACCTTTCACAATAAGGATTATTTATTTTTATTATAGAAAATATAAGCAAAAGGTACATTATTTTTATGAAATAAGTTCAAATATATATATTTTACTTTTTGTACAACTTAAAGAGTAAACAAGATTCAAGTTGAGGCATGAAATAAAAAATGTTAATCATTCTGCACACAGAAGAGAATAAAATAATTCATATTTTGTGAGTGTTTGACTCATGCATGTTCAATCAAATTCAACTACTAAATCAGCTACTAAATGTCTTGATATCTACCTGGATATGTTTTATTTATATTAGAGGAAATTTCCAATTTTAAAATTAGCAGCATATGTGACGGTAGTTCACATAACTACATATTTAATATAGAATTTGAAAGTACTATGCTAACAATAGTGAAATCACTGATGGCAAAAATAAAAATATATCTCTATGTTTATATATGTGTATAAATATATATATGTATTTTGTGTGTAATTTTGTACTATATGTATAATACATTGTAAGTTTCATTCTTAAATTTTTTACACCATTTTGAGGAAATCTAGTTATATGTGACAGGAATAGTTTTATTTTCTTTTTCTTGCATACTTTGATTTTACATAGATTTTCCCCCATTGTTTATTAGTACATTTAAAGCAAACAATAGAGTTACATTTATCATTGGTATGTTGTACTTTTATATGATATGTCTAGGTTCTTATTTTTCCTCATATCCCTGCCCTTCCTTCACCCACTTCATCCTTGTATATGTACAAAGACTTTGTTTCCATTTTCTCCCTTTATCACAATTTTTCTTTTCCCTTATTTCCTTTCGCCTCCCCTTCCCATTTCTCCTTTAACCCTTTCTTCCTATTTCACATTATCAATTATACCATTTGAATCTTTAGTTATACCATTTGTGTCTTTAGTTTCTCATTCTTATGGCTGAGTCGTACTCCATTTTATAGAAAAACCACACCTTCTTTATTCAGTCTCCAGTTGAGGGGCAATTGGGCTGTTTTCAAGCTTTAGCTATAACAAACTTTGCCACTATAAACAAGGGTATAAATATATCACTGTGGTATGATTCTTTTGTTTCTTTTAGAAAGATACCAGACAGGGGGATAGCTAGGTCAAATGGGACTGCGAATTCTATTTCTTTAAGGTATCTCCATATTGATTACCATAATGACTGCACCAATCTGCACTACCACCAACAATAGAAAAGGGTCCCTTTCTCCCCACAGCCCTGCCAGCATTTGTTATTTGTTGATTTCTTTATGGGGTAAGGTAGAATTTCAGTATTGTTTACATCTACATCTCTTCAATGGCCAGTGCACTGAATATTTTTCATATATTTATTTGCTGCTTTTATTTATTTGCCTGAGAAATGTCTGTTAATTTCTTGACCCATTTTTGAATTGGGTCTTCGAATTTGGGGGTCTGATTTTTTTTAGTTATTTCTATATTCTACATAGTAGTCCTTTCTCTGAAGAATAGCTGGTAGAAATTCTTTCCCACATTATAGGTTGTCTCTTAGCTCTGTTGGTGGTTTCTCTTGCACTGCATAAACTTTTTAATACAATGAGATCCCAGATGTTGATGCTTTGTGCAAGTTCTGCTGCTGAGGATTTGTTCATAAACTCTTTTCCTATGCCAATGTCTCCAAGATTTCTACCTAATTTATTTTCCAGTAAGTTTAGTGCTTTTGTTTTAATATTTAGTTCTTTAATCCACTTGGATTTTAGTTTAGTGCAAGGTGAAAGATAGGGGTCTAGTTTTAACTATTTGTAAGTTGAGAGCTAGTTTTTCCAACACCATTTATTAAACAGACTATCATTCCTCAAGTGAGGATGGTTGACTCCTTTATCAAAGATGAGGTACCTGAGTACATCTGGAGTTGTTTCTGATCTTCTAATCTATTCCATTGATCCTGGGGTCTCTTTCCTTGCCAATACCATGCTATTTTTATTACAGTGAGTCTGTAGTATAGTTTCAATTTGGGAATTGTGATACCCCCTGCCATGTCTTCCTTGCCTAGAATGGCTTTTGCTATTCTGAGTCTCTTCTGGTTCCAAATAAATTTTTGGTTTGTTTTCTCAAGTTCTGTGAAATTTAGGATTTCAATCAGGATTTCATTGAATCTGTATAGCAAGTTTGGAAATACAACCAATTTCACTATGTTTGTTCTTCCTACCCAGTAGCAAGAGATGTCCTTCCATTTTCTTAAATCTTCTTCTGTATTTTGTTTTCAGAGTTCTGTAATTATCAGTGCTAAGGTCTTTTGTCTCCCTCATTGCATTGATTCCTAGATGTTCCATTGCTTTGGATGTTATTGTGAAAAGGTGTTTCCCTAATTTCTTTCTCAGTGAGTCTGTTATTTGTGTACAAGAAGGCTACTGATTTTTTAAGTGTTGTCTTTGTATCCAGCTACTCTACTGAATATGTCAATTAAGTCTAGAAGTCTTTTGGCAGAGGTTTTTGGGTCTTCTATGTACAGTATCATATTATAAGCAAAAAGTGACAGTTTAAATTCTTCATTTTCTTTCTTTTTTGCTTTTATTTCTTTCTCTTGTCTAGTTGCTGTGGCTGTTTCTAGAACTATAGTGAACAGGAGTGGTTATAGTGGACACCCTTGTCTTGTTCCTGATTTTAGAGTGAATGTTTTCAGTTTTTGACTTTTAGAATGATATTAGCTGTTGGTTTTTCATACAAAGCTTTTATCAGGATGAAATAAAGATCATTTTTTCCAATTTTCTGTAGGGTTTTTACCAAGAATTATGTTGAATTTTGTCAACTGCTTTTTCTGCATCTATTGAGATGATCATATGGCTTTTGTCCTTGATTCTGTGATTATAGTGTATTACATTTATTGATTTGTGTATGTTAAACCACCCTCACATCCCTGGGATAAATCCAACTTGGTCAGGGTGGATGATCTTCTTGAAGAACTTCTGTATTCTGTTTGCTAGTATTTTATTCAGAAATTTTCTATTTTCATTAGGGAGATTGGTCTGAAGTTCTCTTTTTTTGTTGTTGGGTCTTTCCCTCGTTTTGGAAACAAAGTAATATTTACTTCCAGGAATGAGTTCAGAAGTATTATTTCCCTTTCAATTTTATTGACATTTTTAAAGAGTAGTAGCAATAGTTCTTCTCTAAATATCTTGTAGAACTCAGCAGTGAATCTATCGGGACCTGGCCTTTTCTTTGTTGGTATTGTTTTAATTGCATTTTTTATTTCACTGAAAGCAATTGGGGTGTTTCATTCAACTTTGGAAGTTGACATGTATCTTGGAATCTTCCATTCTTCCATACTTTCCATTTTGTAGAGTACAGGTTTTCAAAGTGTTGATGATCCTCTGGATTTCTGGTGGATCTGTTGTGACTTCACCTTTTTCATTCCTAATTTAATGAATTTGAGCCTTTTCTTTCCTCTTTTTGATAAGGATGACTAAGGCTTTATTGATTTTATTTATTGTCTCAAAGAACCAACTCTTCAATTCATTTATTTTTGTATCATTCTTTTAGTCTCCATTGTATTAATTTCTGCTCTGATCTTATAATTTCCTCCCTTGTATGAGCTTTCAGTTTGTCTTGTTCTTTTTCTAGGAGTTTTATGTTAAACATTAGGTTGCTTATTTGAGCTGGCTCAGTTTTCTAGGTATAGGCATTTACTGCTACGAAATTTCCTCATAGAACTGTTTTCACTGTATCCCATTGATTTCTGTATGTTATATTGGCTTCATCATTTAGTTGTAGAAACTGTCTAATGTATTATTTAATTTCCTCTGTGACCCAATGGTTGTTCAGCAGGGTGTAATTTATTTTCCATGTCTTTGTGAAGTTCTTGCAGTTTTTTATGCTATTGATCTCCAGTTTAATTGCACTATGGTCTGATAATATACAGGAGATAACTTCAATTCCTTTGCATTTACTTAAGCCTGTTCTATGAGCTACTGTGTGGTCTGTTTTGGAGAATGACCCATGTGCTGCTGAAAAGAATGTATATTTTGATTTTTTCTGTAGACGTATGCTAAGCCCATTCATTTGAAGCCTTGGTTCAGTTCTGTTGTTGTGTTGTTGAATTTTTGTCTAGATGATCTGTCTATTTGTGTCATTGGAGTATTGCAGTCCCACACTGTGTTAATGTTTAATTTCGGTTTTTTAACCCATTAATATTTGTTTTGTATAATTGGGGGCATTAATATTTGGTGCATATATATTTATGATTGTCATTTCTTTCTCTTGTATTATTCCCTTTACAAGGATGTAGTGTTCTTTTCTGTCTTTCTTAATTAGATTTGGTTTTAAATCTAATCTGTTTGCAAATAAGATATCTGCCCCCACTTTTTTCCAGACTCCTATCACATGGAGAAATGTTTTCCATCCTTTTGCTCTCAGCCTATGATTTTTCTTGTGGATTAAGTGGATTTTTTGTATACAGCATATTGTGGGATTTTGCTTCTTAATCCATTCTGCTAGGCTATTTCTTTTGATTCATGAATTGAGGCCATTAACATCCATGGTTATAACTGTTAAGCATTGACTTTTAATTATCATGTTATTTTCCTATTGTTGGTTCTTTTATTTTATATTTTTTCCTCTCTCCCTTTAATTTCTGCCTTGCCTGTTATACTTGCTCTATTGACCCTTGCAGAGTTGTGGTATTCATTTTCTTTTTACAGAATATTGTTTAGAATTGTTTGAAGTGCCAGTTTGGTGTTCATGAAGTTTCTCAGGTGTTCTTTGTCATGAAAGTATCTTATTTCCCCATTAATTTTGTAAGATCATTTTGCAGGATACATCTGTCTAGGTTGGAGGTTGTTTTCTTTCAGGACTTGAATACCTCACTCCAGGCTCTCCTCGACTTGAGGATATGGGTTGAAAAGTTTTCTGTGATTCTGATAGGCTTTTCCTTTGAATATGATTTGTTTCTTTTCTCTAACTGCTTGTAGTATTTTGTTCTTCTGTTGTATTTCTGGAATCTTGATTATTATATGTCTGGAAGTAGATTATTTTTTATCATGGTTAGTTGGAGTCCTATATGCCTCACTTATGTGTAGGTCAAATTCTTCCCCTCTGTGTGGGGAGTTTTCTGTCATTAATTCTGTAAACATTCTTATGTCATTTTTACTTTCTACTGCTACTTCATGGATTCCTATCAGTCTTATATTATTCTTCTTTGCATCATCTAAGAGTTGTTGGATTGGTTTTTCATGATCCCTTACTGTTTTTAAGAGATCTCTTTTTTCATGGTCATTGAATGCAATATTATGTCCTAGATCTGAAATTCTATCTTCACATTCATTCATTCTGCTGAGAATGGTTTCCATCGAGTTTTTAATCTCCTGGATATCTATTTGAATCTGTTTCATAGGTTCCCTTTCTTTCCTATGTTGGGCTTTCATAGTTTCCATCATGGTCCTGAGCTCATCTACTTTTTTATCTATTTCTGTTCTAGAGTCTATAATCATGTCTTTCATTCTTCTCACCACCTCTGTGGTTATCTGGGAAATTATTTCTGTTTTGAGTTTTTCTAGAGCTTCATGTATCTATTTTGTTACTTCCTGTGCTATTGGTTCAGGGTGTCCAGATGGGTGACTGTCAGGTTTTTCCACCTCATTTTCTGTAAGTTTACCTTTGGTGAGGTGGAAGCCTGTTTTTGTGCTTTGTTTAAATGCATTCTCATTTCTATTTTTGTTGTTGGTACTGTCCTTCCAATTCCTGGATCAATACTTCAGTCTTCCAGATATAGCTCATCTTTAGATTTTGAGTCTCTAATGACTGAGGCAATCTCATTTTCATTATACCATGGAGGACAACTGATTAGACCAATTAGATAACCTCACCCCAAGTGATACAATCAGCAACACAGTAGAATCAAGCACACCTCTGACTTACCAACCATGGTGTTGTGGTGTGACTTTATCACAGAGATTTTCTTCACTTCTCTAGGTGGCTTCAATTTTCATCTGGGAACCTCAGAGAGGCCCTCGTTCCTTTGTTCTCATAGTGGGGGTGGACATGGACATCATTTTGTTGTTGCCCACAGGACTAGGCTCCTCTGGTGAGCTGAGCCAAAGGGCCGGGCCAATGAGAGGGTCTCACACTGCTTCTGTGCTCCTCTGTTGGTCCCCACCAAAGAGGCAGGCCCACCAGAGGGTCACAAGCTGCTGCCAGTTTCTTCTGCCTCTCTGGGCCAAAAGGGCAGCCCCACTAGACAATTTTGCATAGATTTTATGGCAAGTGCCCCACTTTTCGTTCAAGAATGTTGGGATGTAATTATTTCTCCAGCCAGAAACTAAAAATTACGCACATACAAACAGAAGCACACATTAGTGCAAACATAAACACACAGCTTCTAATAGAGGCAAATACACTTAATAATTCTTTTAATCAGTCTAGCTCCTTTTCCATGTCTGACTTAGCTGTAGCTTGTCATTACATTTTTTTGCACCTTCTTTGGTTCTTTATGTTTGCATTTTATTACAACTAATATGACTAGATATTGCCTGCAGTTATACAGGCAATGTTGACTCAAGGTGAACAGTTGAATTTAGTGCTCTCTTCTGTCCTTTGACAGATGTCAGATTATAAGATCTTTTTTTAAAAAGTTATTCATTATTCATTCTAAATCATAGATGCATTTTCTTCAGAATAACATTAATCATTCACTTTATAATTTAACATTAAACAACACAAACAGATTGACAGTGTTTTGCATTTAGATCACTCATTACTTAATGTAAAAGGATAGATGTCTGAATATAAGTATACAATAGTTAGTACATGGAAATATACACAAGAAAAAATATTTCTTCCAAGTCAATTTATGAATGAAAGCCAATAGGTGATGCAGCCTTAGAGTAAAAGAAATCATTCATCTTATGTTTAACACTTGATAGAGAAGAAAATATAAAATGTAAGTTAACTAAACTTGATTTTAGTTACCCAAGCCTAATTTAATTAACATTGTTTTCTTTAATTGGAAATCTTAAATATGTATTTAAATAAGAAAATACAACACTGTCCATATAATTCAAATTAAATTGAATACCATGCCTATCATATCTGTGGAAAGCAAAGGTGGCTGAATTCAAGATGACAACCTCCTCTGTACTACATAGAGCTGTATCAGTTTAGAGCTGATGGAAATTATAAAATATTGTTGAAAAAACTGATATTATTTATAATTAAATAATGAGAAAAACAAAATTCCATTAAGATTAGGTGAATTACCCTAAAGTCACAAATGTATCAGCATTAGATTTGTCACAAAACCAAGACCTTCTGATCCAAAGTATCTCAAAATAATGGTTTATGTAACACAAAATTGTACAATATAAATTTTCAAAATTGAAGATCATTACTGACAGAATTTAAGACTAGTATGTTGATACACATAGAAATTAACTATTATAGTTTTTCACACCAGAGAAACTATTCAGTATTTACACATGTGTGACTTATTTATCTCACTTAGGAGTATGTCCTCAATATGTATCCATTTACCTATGAATGAATCTAATTTATCATTCTTTATGGCCGATTAGTATTCCATTTTATAGAAAAACCACATCTTCTTTATCCAGTTTCCAACTGATGGGCAAATGGGCTGTTTCCAAGTTTTAGCTATTACAAACTGTGCCACTATAAAAATAGGTATACATATATATCACTATGGTATGATTCTTTTAATTCTTTTGGAAAGATACCCAGCAGAAGGATGGCTGGGTCAAATGGAACCTCTAGTCTTAGCTCTTTGAGGTATCTCCATATTGCTTTCCATAGTGGTCATACCAGTCTGCACTCCCACCAACAATGGAGAATGGTGTGAAAAACTGCAATAGTACATAATATCCTAATGAGATAATTGACAATGTGAAATAGGAAGAAAAGGGCTAAAGGTGTAGGGAAAGTGGGAAGGGGAGGGGAAAGGTAATGAGGGAAAATGAAAAAAATATGAGAAAATGAAAAAATGGAAATAAAGTGTTTGTAAATGGGGAGGGGAGGAGGGGGTAAAGGGAGGGCAGGGACAAGGGGAAAAAATGAGAACCAAGACCTGTCATGTAAAGGTACAAGATCCCAATAATGAATGTAACTGTACTGTATACCTAAAATGTACCAATAAACTCAATTAAAAAAGAAATTAAATAAAGATATTTACATATATATATTTACATACATGTGCATATATATATATGACAAAGTATTTCCTGTCCCATGAACATTAGTATAAAATATATATAAATTCTATGAAATGAAAAAAGAAGACGAATGTGTAAATTAAAATAGACTAATAGTTACCTGAATATTTTTTTATTAATATTACTAAATTATTCTAAGAGAACTAATAACATTCCAGGGGAGGAGATGCTGTGGGAGAAAGAATGAAAAGGTAATTATTAAAGTATTATTTAAAAGAAACTGTATAACCCATATAGTGAACATATATTTTAATGGATAAAATCAACATATGTATTCTTTATTATGATATTGTACTATTGGCATATTTCAGATCAAAAAATAGAAAGATGAAAAATTTAAAGGAAGAAAACTAGAAAGCATTCTGTAATAAGTAGAGAAAAGCAACTTTACACCCCCACTCAAATTAAGATCTCATTGTTTACCAGGATTTGAACCCAAGATCCTCTTACCTCAGCTTTGATTACAATTGTAAGCACTTACGCTTGGCTTCCTCCCCTTGTATTTATCAACATGACTATATTTTCCAAATTATAACCACAATGCAAAATATGAAACAGCTGTTATGGTGCCACACATATTTATTCATGTTCAATTTTGTCTTTTAAGCATTCTACTTGAAATACAGCAGATTATGTGAATTAAAACAGTTCACATTAACTCTGACTAATGGTTTCTACTTATTACCAAGATGAATGCACAGAAGACAAACAATGAATTAAATGAGAACAAAAGTACTAAATGCCAAAAATACTGAAGATAAGTATCAGGGTTTTATTTACATGTTCATTTTTTATGTATACTCTATGTCAGATATTACAAAAAATAATAAAGATATAACATGAATAAAATCAAATTTTTCGCCACAAGAAAATATAGACGGGGATGAAAGTTTTGCAAATTAAAAACATATATATCAATGACTATAATCATAGAGCTGTGTACCAACTGCTCTATGAGGATTGAAGAGAATACGTTATTTTTCTGGAGAATAAGAATGACAGCTACAATAAATAATTTCATGAGAGGTAACACTTGAGTTGATTTTTAAATATAACATGAGAAGTGAGAATACTTCCTTCAAAAAGAGAGATATTCTGAGACTCTAAATCATCAGGAATTTTTTTTTTCAAAATCAGTTAGACAATAATGAAAATTAAGGTACAGATTCAATCAGATCCTCATGGCATTGAAGACTACATTGTCTGATATTCAAGAGCTTAGATTTTTATATTTAATAGACCTGCATATAAATGAGTACAATCTAAATATTAGATTTTGGCAATAGGCAAAACTACTTGTTATGATTTAGATTTCACATACCGTAAAAATTCCATATGCTAAAGGCTTAGTGTCCAGTTTGAGGCACCAGAGGAGGTGGTGAAATTTTTTTAGGGGTCCAGTGGAAGGAATTAGGGTATTGGGTTCATGTCCTCAAAGGATTGTGACCTCAGTTCCTTACTTTCTTTTTGCTTTCAGGAAACAATTAGGTGAGCAGTTTCTTCTGGTGTGTACTCCCGGCCAAAATGTACAACCTCCACAAAGGTTCATAATGATGGGACCTAGTGACCATGGAAACCTCTGAGATTGCAAGCCAAAATTAATCTTTGATCTTTTTTAATTCACTATTGTCATCTAATTAACACAATACTTTGTTGGAGGATTCTCTACTGTGAAAAGGAAACACTGTAAATTGCATACTGTTCAAGGCATCTATTATAATGTTTTTTAAATTCCCCAATTCTCTGGCTAAACAAATTTGTCATTTTTCTCTTTCTAAAGAAAAGATAACATCCAATGCCACCTTCCATATCTCTTCATATTATTTCACATATTCCACATTCATAAAATAATTTATTCTCATATCTAATATTACATTTTCAGTTCTTTGTATTTTTCTAGTGTCTCTTGCTAGATATATATTTTTTCACTAAGTTTATTGTAGGAATACAATACAGTTACATTCATCACTTGGATCTTGTACCTTTACTTGATGTATCGTAATTCTCATTTTTTTCACATTCTACTCTCTTCACCCCTTTACTCTTCCCTATTTACAAAGACTTTGTTTCCATTTATTTTCTCATTTTTTTCTTTTCCCTTCTTTCCCCTACCCTTTCATTTTCCCTTTAACATATTTTTAATCCTGAAACTTATCAAGGCTTGTCCTTTCTGTTTTATTCACATGAATATACACTTTTGGTGTTACTCAACTTTTTCATTGTCATGAATTCAAGAATCACTCAATTTCTTTGAAATTTATACTGAGAAGTCTAGACACATCTTTTGAGATTTATCCCTATAAATATAAATATTTATTCAATATCCCTAAATGATACTTTTGGCATCTCTAGCATGAACAGAAATATGCAGCTGTGTTAACAGCAAAATATATTTATTTATTTCCTTTTTCCTTCATTTTTGTGAAGAATGTTAGTTTACCCAATTTTTTCTTAATTATGAAAAGTGTAAATCCATATTATCAGAACCATTTTATCACACCCCTTGTCAAATCTAGCTCATTATTAATACAAAATATAAATATATTAAATATTTCATTTTTGTCACTATGTACACGTCCAAATTTTTATTTAGGTTATTTATATAATCTCAAACTAATTTCTCTGTGCTCCTTCCCATCCCTAAGACAAATCATTCTATTAGAGTATTTAGAGAGATTTTCTGTAAATCATTATTTCAAGTTCTTTAAAAGCTAAATATTCATGTTTTTCTTAAATTAAGACATAAAAACAATCACAATACTCTTTAACCCATTTTCTTCATCAATATTATAATTGTTCCATTATTTGAAAAATCTTCCCTTACCACTCATACTTTCTAATTTCTAACAATTTTACGTTTCTATTTAGTAATATTTTCAGAAAGAAGCATTTAGCAAGCCAATAAAATTTGATCCAACACTTATGTTCTTGAAAATATCTTTTGCAATTTGCAGTGTCATAAGCATATATTCTTTTGTTTTATTTTTATTTCCACAAGAGACAATTATCATTTAAAGATGTCACAGATCTTAAGTGTAACAAGACACTGTATTTTAATTTTCTGTTACAGGTCCTACCTAATACTAAGTGTCTGAATCAGTATTTATGTGAATAGAAGGGTTTTCTCTTGTAACATGTATCACCAAGGTCCACAGCATAATTGCTTTCATGTATAAAAAGTTACTTTTGTAATGAAGCAAATAAGTCAAAAGCTGAGCCCTATGAACAGGAAACAATTAAGGTTAGACTGTGCTACATAAGTTTAGTGAATTTGTTTCTTGAGGTTTTCGTCTTTTCAGAAAGGTAAAAAGACAAAAAACAAAACAAAAACAAAACAAAACAAACAAACCACCAAAAACTAGACAATCAAATTCAGCATGGTGCTTCAAAGTAAAGGAAGTGGTTTAATTTCCTACAGTAACAAAATGAGTCATTCTTGCATTTTGAATTACAGATTTGTAAATTGAAGGTAATGCTAGCCTATCTTCCTGTTTTAATTAAGAAATCAATGTTATTATGCAGCATACTTTTTAGCACACAAGCTTTACCTGTTATCCCATGTAATACCAAACTGAAAGTGCTGTCAAAATAAAACTAAGATAATTTCTTCACAAAACAAAAGAATTCTCAAATCAGTCTGTTTCATTATTAACAAATAAAAATGCAGTAATATATGTTAATTAAACTACTTGTAAGGGTAGAATTTGTAACGTTTTTTCCAGAAGACGAATTAAACACAGATAAATGCTGACATGAGTTAGATTTCTCGTTTTGCTTAGTACATATCTTCTTAAATGGATTTTGAATAAAGGAGAGGATTAAGAGATAGAAGGGAGCCATTCTTGAGCTATGCATAAGAGAGCACAATTAAACTGGAGACATCACTGTCTACTTCTACATCTATTGCTTTACCTGTTTCATGCAAAAATGGAAGCATCAGGAAATGAGCGCAATGGGGAAGTTTTAAGTATTGTGCAGCTTAGTTGTTTCTAGAAATGCTAGTAATGGAAATGAAAGAAAACAAGCTTGGATGCGGCTGCTCTCCAATGAGTAGGAAGGAATAAAGATAAGGAGACACAGAAAGCCAAAAAGAAAGGAAAGCAAAAATCTCTATATATGTTTTTGCTTACTATTACTGGTCTTTTTTTTTTCATTTTTTTCTGAGAAAACAAACGGAAAACAGCAAAAACAGTAAAATATCAATCTTGCAGACATTAGATTTTTTTTTTAAAGTATTTCTTTCTTTCACTTTCTCTTTCACATTTCCAGAATTCTTCCTCATATATTTCCAATAATTCATTAGGGAGTTAGTACATAAAACATTTGTGTAAAATGACAAATCAAAGTAAATATAAAACTTTGAAAAATCCCAATGCAATAATTTCAAAATAATCTGAGTCCATACTGTTACAAAAAAAAAAGAAAGAAAGAAAAAAGAAAAAGAAAATGTATGCCGTTTTGTGGATGAGTAGTACTCTATTTTGCATCTATAGCATCCTTTCTTTACCTATTCATTTGTTGAAGAGCATGTAAGTTACTTCCAGTATTTAGCCATTATGAGTTGTGTCCCTATAAACATGGATAAGAAGGCATCCTCATTTTCCATTTACGATGTCTTTGACTCTTTTGGGAAGACATCCGCAAGAGATAGAGCTGGGTCAAATAGAACCTGTATTTTTAGTTTTCTAAAGAACCTCCATATTGATTCACAAAGTGGTTCTTCTTGTTTACATTCCCATGAATAGAGAAGCATTTATTTTTTCTCTATATTTGTTGCTTTTTGAGTTTATAATGATAGGATTAATTCTGGAGTAAACTGCATTTATCTATTGGTTGAAGATGGGTTTTTTTTTTTTTTTTTGCATCCTCAATTATTTTCTAGTGATCAACATGTCTTTTTTTTTTACCTTTTTTTGTCAGTACCATGCTGAGTAAATAATTTAGGAGCAAAACAAAAGATGAGTTGTTGGAATGGGGATAGACATTCTGCAGATGGGAAATGGATCTTAGGATGGGGACAGAGGAAGAAGAGGATGAGCAAGGAAAGTAAAAAGGACAGAGATGCAACTTGTATATGTAAAAATTCCTATTATGGATATGTTTATTATGCATAATAAACATGTACTAATAAAAGATAAAGAAAATAATATTTGAAGAAAACTACACTTACAGCTTCTCTTTCAATATTAATGATATTTTATCATTAGTTTTATTTGTATGTATAGGTATGTGTCTGTGAACCCTTATCATGCTAGAAAACACTAGTTTGAGGCTACAAAATATATGAAATCAAGCACTAGCCAAACATAGTTACCAATTCATTGTATAGTAATCGTATGAACACATTCCTTAGTGTTCTACATATGCCATTGGTAACAACTTTGTATTCAGTTGCCAGATTTTCTGTCATTTGTTGGAGTTGCTAGTCTCTCTTCCGTGAAATTCTCTATTTCATTCTACTTTTACATTTATGGTAATTCTCAAATATTGGTTTTAGCTCATTTTACTTTGCCTTAAACTGAAACATTTGTTTTGTCCTATATCCCATGTGGTCTGCTCTGTTCTTAAGTATCTTTTCTTTCTACTTCAAATGTTCATGCTAGGAGATATTGAAATCTTCTTTTGGTCATTTGCACATGCACACAAAAGATATCCAAATCATTTTTTATCTTTAAATAATACTGATAAAATCTCTCTCTCCCTCCCCCCTCGCTGTTGCTCTCTCCTAGCTTTTTCACTGTACTTTATCAAAGGCAGCTGAAATACAAAATACCAATAATTCACCCTCTAAATATTTTGTTATTTTGTATAGTTCCTGAATCACTCAAACCAGAACTCTTAAGAGAGATTATTTGCTTTATACTTCTATATTCTCTTTATGAAGTAGTATTGGAATTATATATTTACTCTCTCATAAGATACTTATTAACATGTAGACATCTGATTCATTAAATTCTTTTTATCATACACTGTATTAGAATACTTTCCCAAATTTACTTTCACCCATTCTACAATCTGGTCTACATTCTGTAAGGAAAGTTAAATATGATCTATATGGTTTCAAATTTCAGTGTTTGTTTTTAAGGTGGAGAGAACCAGAACATTTAGTCTATTTATTTTTGTATTTCTGTTATGAAAGTGAGACAAAGTAGTAGGTTTCTTGTCACCATATTAAGATAAAATATAAGTCAGTTCCTAAAATCTTTATTTTGTATCAAGCTTTGTTGAAATTTGTCTGAATAAGTTGATGAACACTTTGAATACAATTCATGCTGTCACATAAAACACATTCTATCAGGGGACAAATGTAACAAAATAATAAAAAGGGTAGGAAGTGGGCTTTAGGAAGATTTCTTAAAAGATAACAAAGAAATCTATGGTATCTTTAGTGACAGGTTACAGAAGCTTTTCAACTAAAGATGCTCGAAATGTTGCTCCTCTGATGAGCTTCAGAGTTGTTTTGAAAACCAGCATCTGAGAATGTGAGAATAAGGACAGACCAAAGACTGGTCCCAAGGCTAGCAGACTGACTAACACAGACATTCAATGAACCATAGCTTCCTTTTTAGTTGTCTCATATACAATATATAAATACTTTATGTATGCTTCTGTACTTGTTGTTTTGTTTTGTTTTGGTTTGGTTTTTTGGTTTTTTTGAGACAGGGTCTCACTATGTAGTTGAGACTAACCTGGAACGCACTATGTAGTCCAGGCTGGTCTCAAACTCATAGCAATCCTCCTGCCTCAGCTTCTGTACTTCTATTTTTGCCTTCTGTTTTCATGAACACTGTACCTCAAACAAATCATGAAACCATCTCCTTTATTTCACCCATGCATAAATTTCCAACTTCAATTCTCACAATTTTCTCCTTCCTATTCTATTCAACAGCAGTGTTCTAAAGCAGCACTGTAAAACATAACTTCTTGAAATGTTGGAAAAGTTAAATGAATATCTACACTCTCTAATGTGGTGGTTACTAGTACTTAGCTATTGAGCCAGTAAGAACTTGAGTTGTGGATAGTACAACTGAGAGACTGATATAAAAAGCCACATATGGTTAGTTACTACCCTACTAAGGAGAAAAGATCTAGAATGTGTGATTAGTAGAGTATTAAGAATGCCCATTGGATTGAAAAGGTGTGCTAAAGGATTTGTGATTTTTCATGGCAAATATTTTCCATAGATTTTATGTTTATTTGGTAGGTCACAGAAAGTGGAGATGATTGTAATTATAGGTGAATAAAATCTGTCTTTTCCTAAAGCATCAATTTATTTTCTAGGTATTAAACTATATTCAATTCCCTGAATTTACCAAGTTTCACACCTGAAAGAGTTTACAAACATATATTTCTAGAATGTCATTCCATCTTTGACTGCCTGATGAACACACACTTATCTATCAACATGCAGCTCAATTGTCACTTCTTACAGCTTTCTTCCAGAAATAGCTGAAATATTACTTAAAATAATGAGATTTTACCCCAGAATTTCCATCTGCTTAAAGCATTTTATTTCATAAAACTATCTTATATGACTTTTCTGTTTCAGTAATGTACTCCCTTACTTTTTGAAGGAATATTTTGTGGATGATAGAATTTTTAGGAAACATACAAGACATTCTATATATATTAAAATTAATGATCTCCTAATGAACACACCAAACACATACAATACTTACTTTAATGACTGGTACAATGAAATCAAGCAGTATTTAGCTTATATTAAATATCTCCCTTTAGAAAAAAACATTTTATTTCACTTTTTTAGTGTTTCTATAATTTAAAAAAGTATTCAGAAAATTTAAAATGACTAGAATATTTTAAATTTGAATTATTGTTCTATTATACAATGAGTTCTATAATATATCTCACTTAATCCCGATTTTTGTATTTATTTTGCTTTTATAAGGATAGGTCATCTTCTTTTCTTATTTAGGAGAGGCTTACATTAAAGGAGGACAATATAGTTCTTGGATTCATTTTCCTAGTGCTGGCACAATCTTTACTATTTTATCTTCATCTTTTAAATCTGACAGTTTGTATTTAATTTTTATCAGTTTTGTCATTCCCATTCTTTTGCCTCTATATGAGCTTGGATAATTTTCTAAGATGTATTGATTTTTCTTCTTGTTTAAATATTGTAAAAATTACTATTGATTGTCTCAGGGATGATTCTGATGTATGCCCCACTTCCACGGCCTCCTCCTTCATATTAATGCAAGGGTGACTTTGACCTGGATGAAACTAAACTAAACCAGGGTCATGCTTCTTGCTCTGTCCTTGGGATACTCTTTTGGCAGCAACATTTTATAATTTTTCTCCTGTGCTTTCTGCAGGTTTGTATAACAATTTGTTCAGATATGCAACTATAGTATTTTGTCTAGCTTTGTATCCATGGCAGCGATTTCTGCCCTAGTTTTATCTGACGTTTCATTTAATTCTTCTGAAAGGGCATTCATCCCTTTGTGGAGGAAGCTAATGAGACACTGGTACCAGAGTCCTGGTTCCTATGTGCCAAAAGCAGCATCTTGCAAAGCTGCAAGACATATGACCTTGGGGAGTAGGTCTGCTTGAGTAAATTTTGCCTTTCAAATATCTTCAGACATTGCCTATGATATTAAAGTTTTGTAAAGATCAGAAATAGAAGTGGATGAGTACATTTTCATTGAACTTTTCCAGTATAAGAAAAAAATAAAACATTTTCCCCCTTCTCTACCATATTTGTTGAGCATTATCTATTATCAAGTTTTTGTGAAATATGCCAGAAAAACTCCCTCCGAATTAGTGTGCTGGTGATTTTTTGATAGTTTTTGTCAAGAAAACTTTCTGAGGTATTTTATAAATTCTGATAGGAATTTCATTGTCCACTTAGTATTTATTAATGAAAGTTAAATAAAATAACTCTAAAAGTTTAATATTAAGAAAAATTATATAAAATACCAATTGAAATAGTAAAGATATTTAATTTTTGCCAAAAATAAAGTGAGAAACAAAAAAACAATAAAATATTGTCTCTACCATGGATCAACTACTTAACTAAAGTAGTTAGCTTAGATTAATATGTTAAAAATAAATTAGCTAAGAATGTAAGCAATTATACTGTTCATTTATTTACTTACAAATCATTAAAACTAAGCTAGATGCAGTATCTTGCTCCTCTCTATTGGAAAATCCAGGCACCATACTTAAAACATTAAAATGAGCATATAAATTGATAGAGAAATTTCCCAATCAAAATTACCCAACAGAAAAAAATTACTACAAATAATTTTATGTAATTTGGATGATAATATAATTTATTTTTCACTCAGATATCCACAGGTATCTATCTGAAGTAAAATTTTTGCCTGTTTTTATTCATTTTATATTTTACTGGACTTTATCACTGTATTTATGAAGGCCACACTGCACTGAGGATGTATCAGTCCTATCATTTTAACATTTTAAAATGCATAATGACAACCAAGAACACACAAATGCTATGTCATTATAATTTATTATTGGCATTTGATATTTTCATCTATTTCAAATTTTGAAAATTCAGTACCATTGCTTTAGAAGTATAATGATGTAAATCCTCGATTTTCTTAAAACATCTGCATGAAAATTAAAAACATTTGTACAAAAATAATACCTACCTTAAAGGTAATTTTCTATTAGAAGATACAACACTATGCATGGCAATGTTTGTTCTTTATCTAAGCAATAAAAATAACAGTAAAACCAAATCATATTTTCTTAATAGGAACCAAAGTAGTGTGACATCTGAAAATGTCACTAAATTTATCTTTTATAATAAAACCAATTTAGATTTTAATGAGAGTAATTTTTTTCATTTTAATGATGTTTTAAAATCATAATTTCATATTTTTCAGATACTATGGAGGAGGCAGGACTATGTGCTTATTAATGAGATCTATCTCAAATTTAATAGGTAGGTAATATCTTTAGCAGAAATTTAAATAGTATTTTTAAACTAATTATGCACTGAGGCATTAATATTGACTAGCAACCAGAAAAGAGGAAAAGTAGTAATAAAAAGAGTGTATCTGATAGAAAGCTATGAAGGATGAGTACTGTCTCAGTCTAAGAGAAAATGCTTTAGAAAACATTGGACAAGGTAAGTTAAATTATAGGTCAGGGATTTAGCTCAGTGGTTCTGCCACCTGCCTCACAAGTGCAAGGTCCTCAGTCTTATCCCTGGTAACAAAAAAAGAAAAAAAAAAGGTAAGTTAAATTACAATTTTCAAGATAAGGAGGGATAAACCTAGTATAATTTGTAAATATGAGTCAGTTAAATTTTAATCCATTAATTTCCAATGGAAAATACTGCTCTTTATTTCTTTTTTTTTACCTGTAGCTGGTTCACTACATTTCAGCTGCTCTCTTGTCAAAATTATTAAGAAACCCCAAGCTATTGTAATAGTTAAACTAGAGACTACAGTACAGCACCCATATGAAATAAAATCTCGTCAGTAATTCCTGAGGCATTTCCCGCTTTGTGTGTAGTTCACTCCATTCAGTACATCTCAGTCCACCCTTCAGTTTATTTCATTTGTATACAAATTAATTTTCATTAATTTTTAAACAACATAATTACATCTTATTGAACATGCTGACCAAAGCAGTCCCCTCCAAGATAGGTGTTACTTTAAAAATCAATAAATAATTAAAATAATATATTTGATTCTGTCAAATTTTCCTTAAATAATGAAGAGAACATAAAAATATATACGTAGAAATGTAGTGTTATTTTTATTATGCAATTACACATTAATAGCACCATATCCCAATAAGTATTTTCCATTGTCTAGAAATCAGAATTTATATTCAAAGCAGTCATATCTCTCTTCATTTTGTTAAAATAATTGATGCCTTGCATTAACTTTCTAAGCACTCCTTAATGTTCTCTATGCTTAATTAGCCCTGAAAATTCTCGTGCTTATACAATTTCTAACGTCTAACTCATTTTTAAATAGATTTGTTAATCGTCATTAGATATCAACATATTTCTCCAGAAAGTTGCATCTGCCCTTTTACTGTTTGTGTCCTATAATGTGTGAACATAAACTATAAGCTAATAAGTCTATAAAATTATCTTGGTTTTCTTAAACCTGCTTTTCTTTCTCTGGCTTTTTTTTTTTTTTTTTTTTTTTTTTTTTTTGGTACTGGGGATCGAACTCAGGTCCTTGGGAGGCAGTCACCAAGTCACCAGAACCAGTGAGCTAAATCCCTGGCCCCTACTTATCTTTATTATTCAGATCTCTTTAATGAAATAGAATCAGGCATGATTAGAGGCAAATTATAAGAAAGAAAAACACCAAGTAAAAATACCTTGGATAGATTCTTAAAAGGAAAAATAAATACAGCATAAATCTTTTAGGGTGTATTTGATGTTAAGAACTAAATATTAGTTACCAAAACACAAGCTAAAATATTTGAAATTTAATAAGAAAGCAGCTACACAAAAATCTTTTGAAAACCAAAGCAATTAGTCTTTATCATGATGTAAAACCTAGTATTCAATTAATTTTAAAATGTATCAAATAGGGCCAGGGATTTAGCTCAGTGATTCTGCTGCCTGCCTCACAAGTTCAAGGTCCCAAATTTGATCCCTGGTACCAAAAAAAAAAAAAAACAAAGTATAAAGTTATTTGTTTTCTTAATAACTATAGTTTTTCAGATTCGTTATAACTTCTGTGTTCATATTTCTCTCACTTTAGTATTTAAATGTTTCATAATATGATTTATTTTATGATTCTTTTTCTCCTTGGGTGTTCTCTATACATTTTCCAAACTGTCAGTGTGTTCTTTATAGAGAACAAGAGAACAGTGCCCAGCTGCGGTCTAATCCTGCACTATGATTTAAACTCATACCTATGGTTGAAAACTGTTGAATATTCAACTGTTGAATCTTTTATCACTTTACTAAAATTTGCTCATATTTTGTGGCAGCAATTCAGTCATTGTTTACATATGAATGTTTAGTGTCTCTTCATAATATCCTACACATACGCATGTTAAATAATATTGTGCAGATTACATGAGTTACTTTTAACTGTCTGTCTGTCTGTCTAGAGGTAGACAGGTAGAATGCATAATTGCAAATCCCTGCAATGTAAAAAGAGGACTCTGTTTAAAGTTCCAATTTAAAATGTTTGCTTCTTTCTCTATTTTTGCATATGCTAAAACTGTCTTAAGCACCCCTTTGCCCATTATTTTCATCTCCATAGATCTTATTGAATCCTAAATCTTCAATCATAGTATTTGCTTTTCCTCTTATTTTGAATCATCTCCTTTTCAGCACTCTATCCAGATTTCTAATAAATATGTTAAATAGCTAAGAGCCTGAAACTAATCCTAGTGGGTCTTACTAGGTGAAATTTTTGAAAGCCCAATATGTTCTATTAATAACAACTATCCATTTTAATATTTTCTTCTTTTGATATACACCATAAAATGTCATATTGGAATGAATTTTAATAAAATATGTTTGATAATAGACTTCACAAATCTTCTTTTCTGAATTTATTATTAAGTTGAAATTGAAAGAATACCATTCTTTATCCATATCAAATATAACATATGTATATAATTTTGTCTGAATCCACTTTAGGAAAGTATACTATAGAGAAAAAAGTCACACCAATACAGAATCATCCAGAAGAAAACCTCTGGGCCAATTATACATTTTTCTGAAACTTCTTTGAGTAACTAGGTAAGCACAGTAAGAGCCGTTAGCATTTAAATTGATTACTGACTTCCTTTATAAAAATTCATAGGAATTAATGAAAGCAGTGCCAGAAAGAACAACATAGTCCTCTTGAAACTGGGCTTGCATGTTGCAGAAGATTCCGGTAGACTAACAGACTTTAATTATCTGAAACAGTTCAGTACATTTAAGGACCTGGGCTGAGTGGAATTCAAGTAAGCTGTATCTGAAAATGAGCTGTCTGACAAAATCTTATCTAGACTTTTATATGAATCATCTCTACTCTATCTTATAAAGTTGGTGATAAAAGCATAATTTGTTGTCTAATAAGCCTTAAAAAGGTTTGTGATTTGAGGTACAGGATCATATGTAAATTATGTTTTCAGGAAAAGAAATGTAGATAAATAATCTCTAAGAACAGAGACCCAATTTATCACATATTAGATGATAAAACATATATCTTATTTTTATTTGTAAGTATGTTTGTATTATATGTATGCTAAGTTTTCAAGATTACTTACATTTCAAAACAAAATCTGTAGTCATAACCACCATTAAATTTAAAGGTAGGATTCCTTTACGCACTGATATTTAACTGTTTACCTTTGTCTATTACTCAAATAGGTAGAAGTAGCTCAGTCATTACTGAAAAGCAAAATAAATGCTCACCTCTACAGCACATAAAATTGGGATGATGCCCCAAATTCATGAAGGATTTCAGCTTTAAAAAAAGAAAAATATATTTTTATAACTCTTATTTTATATATAATATATATTCATAGAATTTGTACATAATTTAAATAGAGAGGGATATTGAAGATATTTTATCCAAAACCCTTACCCTACATCTAAATAAAGGGAAAGATATAATCAATAATAGATAAGCACAAAATGGGTAAGTCAAATTACAAAATCAAAACAAATTGAAATTAGATATATAAAGCAGAATCTCCAAAATGGTTTTTGGACAAGTAGACAGAAGACTGAGTTTATTGCAACATTAAATGAAACTGTTAGAAAAGCAAAATGTCTGCAAGACAGAGGATGAGTAGTACTGTATAGCTGTAGTGTATACCAATATACTCAATGACGATTAAAAAAAAAAAGACAGAGGATGAGTGATAATGATCTATACCCAAAATAGAAAAGATTTTATTAATTTTCATGACTATATTGGTCCTCTTATAAGAGAACTATTTCTTGTTATAAGACAGAAACTACTTTAAGTCCAAATGAATATCTTTGAAGAAAACTGACTTCCTCATCTGGTTCTACACAATGTTCTGCAGCAGCTCTATATGGGAGATTTATTTAATTTATATAGCTTATATTTATATTTTATTCTATACAGTAAAATCTACTACCCTTTTAACACATTTTCATTACTTTTTACCTTATGTTTTTAGCCACAAAAATATTTCAACATCAACTGAAGGCAACATTTGTTGATATTCTTACAATCCTCAACTTTATAGTTTTATTGTGCTTCTTTCCAACTCTAAAGAGACTTAGATTGTCTTCTCTTTAAAAAAAAAACTTACATCAACTGAAGGCAACATTTGTTGATATTCTTACAATCCTCAACTTTATAGTTTTATTGTGCTTCTTTCCAACTCTAAAGAGTCTTAGATTGTCTTCTCTTTAAAAAAAAATTAGAAAGTAATATATTCAGATAAAGCAATGAGCAAAATAACAGAGATAAAAGAACAATGTGCTACTCTTCTTTTCAAAATGTTTATTTCTTTTTAAATTTTGAGTATTTTGATTCAGTTATAATGGCACATTATTTTCTTTGTTTATTATGCTCTTACTCAATTTTGTTTCAGAAGTTAAAAGCTTGAGCCATTGGTGGCTAGGCTGGAGACTCAATTTTCTTGATTTTGGGATCTGCCCCAGGATTTGGTAGAATATACTTCTAGGTGTGTCTGAGTAAATCACTGAAGCATGTCTGTGGGAGACTATATCTTCTCCCTTACCCCTTCTGCTCTGGAATTTCCATCACATGAATTAAGAATCTTTGTTCTGCCACACGTTTACTGCATGTTATTTCTGCCTTGGAGCTAGACAGCCCTGGGCTGAAACAATGAATAAATTAAACCTTTCCTCCTTTGATTGACTGTGTGCTTTAGATTCCTTTGACACATTTTTACAAGAGTTTAGAAAACTTGGATACGAAGGCTGGAGACGCTCAAGAATGCAGTATGTGGAGCCTGAAGGGTGACTCTTGAAGGAGCTCAGAAAGCCAGTACCTGATAGAAAAGCGGACAACAAATGTTCCATTCAGAATGTTGTAGTTGGGAAAGAGAACTACACTGACAGATGGGCAGGAGGCCATGTATGTTATGCTCTGGCAAGAAATTTGTCTATATTTTCCCATGCCCTCAGAATTTGCATGAGATTGAGATTAAGAATTGTGGGCTAATCTGGAAAAAAATAATTCTCTGAAGTTGGGAGGTGAGGCTTGACCAGAGACGGTGGGTCACTGGGGTTATGATTTGGAAGGGTGTACTCCCTACCTCTTCCCTTGATCTCTCTTTCTCTGATTACTACCATGTTGACATTAATCAACCCTCCTCTAACATGCCTATTTGTCCTGCTATCCCTCCTTGGATCCAGGTGATTATAGACTGAAACTTCCACAAACTGTGAGCCAAAATAAACTTCTTCTAATTTAAATTGTATCAGTTATTTTGTCCCTGTGACAAGAAAGTAACTAAGACACAGCGTAATATTCAGGCAGTGGCATGGGAATTTCTAACTACTTTTACACACATATATAGGAAGAATTGAAGGCAAAAAGCAGAGTGGAAATATTTGTAATACTTAAATTTTGGCCCATATTGAACCACGTGCAGGTTGGGATCAAAGGAGGTATAGTTGCTAAAAAATATTATTTCCTTTAAAATGAAAACAAATATTTTGTATTTGGGTAAGAAAAGGATGCCTGGAGGTTATCTCAGGAATAAGCAAGACCGTATTGATTGCAGGCTTAAGGATGAAGGGATTATTGTGTTTTTGGTTATCTGTGGAGCAGTCATAGCATATTAGGTGAAATTATGGATCTCCTACTATCTTTATTTGTAGATTAATTATGGCTTAACGTTGTGCACTTGGGTAGAAAATTCAAAATGAGTAGGATGTGGTGGCTAACGTGGAGTTTCAACTTCTTTCACTTTGGGATCCACCCTGGGGATCGGTGGGACACATTCTAGGTAAGTCTGAGCTGGTCATGGGAATGTGGCACTGATGTGTGTGCGTCTGGTCCCTCATCTCCCTTACTTTGGCACTCTGCTCCTGCTTCCCCACCATGAGGAAACTCTGCTCTACTTAGGTAAGTCTGAGCTGGTCATGGGAATGTGGCACTGATGTGTGTGCGTCTGGTCCCTCATCTCTCTTACTTTGGCACTCTGCTCCTGCTTCCCCACCATGAGGAAACTCTGCTCTACTCACTGTTTTCACCATACATCTCTGCCTTGGAGAGTAGCAAACATGGTCTGAAAGCATGAGTAAATTAAAACTTTCCTCCTTCATATTATGGGCGTTGTATATTGTGAATTGTATCTCTAGATGAGAAAGCTGTCAATACAGAGCCATGGTCCCTGGTTTGGAACCTTATCTCTGCCTCTCACTAGCTGTCAAATGTTGCAAAAATTTCTTAGTATTTCTGAATTTTCATTTTTAGTTTTCTCATCAAAGAAAATCATTATAATATTCTACTTTGGGTTGTCTTTATATTTTTCTTCTCAAGCTGTTTTATAGTTTCTTGGAAATAAATGACAATAAGCTATCAATTTGTAGTTGGTAATACACACACACACACACACACACTCACTCACTATTTTTAACTGACAAGGTACTTTGCATTTGACAAACAGAATTTAGTACCAAACTTTATTTATCACAAGTTGAGAGATGTTTGCAGAGAAGTCTGTGTGGAATGAGTAATTACCCAGGACAGCTGATAAGCAGTAGAGCCCCCAGGAGGGGTCCAATGTATGCATCTATTGAACTGCTGAGATAGGGGTTTGCAAGTTAAAGCATCACTGTTTGAAAAAAAAAAAAAATTTACCCACAGACTCTGAAAGACTGTATTAGTCAGCTTTCCATTAAAGGAACAATACATGTGTCAAAGAGAACTCAAAGTATTTATTTTGATTCAGTTTCAGAGCTTTCAGTCCACTATCGTCTGATTCAGAGGCAAAAACATCACAGTAAAATATCATGTCAGATGAAGAGCTACTAACCTCATTATAGTCAGAAAACAGAGCAAGCAAAGAAGACTCAAAGCAGAAGAAGCCAAGGATTTAGTCAAGGTCACACACTGTGACCGCCCCCTCCACTGAGATGTATGATTCAATAAACTCCTAGGCATTTTTTTTTCAAGCGAGTCACATTGACAGTCATGATTATCAACCAGCTCAACGCTAAAATACAGGCCCTGAAACCACATTTAATTTCCAAATAAAGAAAATAGTGAAAGTTACAATTCTACCTAACAAGAGGTTACTATCCTGAGAAAAACGACAGCGAGTTAATTCCTTTCCAAAAAATTCAACAGTGCTTTTTTTGCTCAGAAATCCAAGGTGAAAAAATCTTTTGAGACTTAAGGAAAATATTTACTGAGAATCTTTGTAAAATACAAAAAGCAAGTTTCATCCTTCCAAGGTACAATTCACAGGGTAAACATTCACATTCCAAAAGGTATTAATTGAGGGAGACAAAAGAAGTGGGACAAAGCCAGAACAAAATTCCAGCAGTGCAAACTTTAATTCATGGGATAATACAAACACCAAAGAGCTATGGCAACATTGCATTGTCCCCGCTGGTGGTAGCCTGCATGTCCTCTGCAAGAGCTGTTTCTGAATACTGCTGGTAGCTTTCAACAGCTCGTCCATTTTCCTGCCATCTCAAAAATCTAGACATTTCCACTGCTGCTTTTTCTTCATTGCTACAGCTTTATGCGTGGCTCTTTCAGAAGTTCCAGGCAGGGACGCAGCTCCTCCCAAATCGCTTGGCTTTCAAATCTTTCTCTGAAATCAGTGTGGAACCCTTTGTTACTACCCAGACACAACTAGAAGTATCATCTAGCTATCTCATAGGCATTAGTCAAGGCAATCACATTCACAGTAAAGATTAAGTATCACAGAAGTCTTCAAAATTCAGTTTTTTTCAATTGAATGGGAAAAAATAGTCTGTGCAAGAATGCCTTAATACACAATTTATAAGTAAAAACATGTAGGAATTTGGAAGAAAAGACAAAAATTTGTAGTATTTAGGAGTTATTTCATGGCAAATATAAAATTTTAGTTGGATTTTGAGAGATGTTACCATATATAAATTATCAGTATGAGTAAAGTCAGAATGATCTGTTAAGTGGGACAACATGGTAAGGCACTACTATTATCATTCACCATTATAAATGACATTGTTACATGTTTTCATTATGATTTCATCATTTATGTAGTTAATTAAGATTCATAATGTCCATACGGTCTAAAGTACTAATGTTGTAATTTAATAAACTCATGTTACCCAGGAAATATTATGGAAGTTTGTTACACTAAAGTCAACGTTTCCTTAAAAGTACTCTACTAAGACAATCACATTTAGTGTGCATGTGTGTGTGTGTGTGTGTGTGTATGTGTGTGTGTTTCATTTGATAAAGTCAGGAAATATATTTTAGAAGAAAATGAAAAAAGTAATTTTGAGTGGAGTTTTCATAGAACATACATATTGACTCTCATTTACCTATATAAAAATATTATGTATTAGAAAATTATGTTTCTCCTTGACTTTATTATTGAAGAATAAAATAACTTGTGGCTAGTATATTTAAAACATTTAACAAAAACATACAGAAGCTAGTCATTATGAACATTTCATTTACCAATGTCATTATTTTATCTTTTTATCTTTTCAAATGTGTTTAAACTTCTTCAGAAAAGGTCATAAAGGTTATTTTATGGCTATTTATACTACATTTATTTTAATAAATATATTTAACCACCTTCTTAAGAAAGTCAGCTTTGCACATTTTCTAAATTTTTACATATTATTTCTTGCTTTTATAAATTTCCTTTTAATATTTAACTATATCCAATATTACTTTTATATAATCTCAAAGTAACAAATTGTAAATTTTATGTTCAAATAATTTATCTTTCTCTGAATATTACTCTTCTCTGATTTCTTATGGGTATTTCAATGAGATTTTTGTGAGACAGTAATTTAACTGTAAAACACATAGTTAGACAAAGTCAGAATTTTAGTCGTAAATTTTAACCCATGATTTCTGAGAAGTTACTTTCTTTCCATGTTCTTCGTCTGTAAAATGAGATAGTAACAGAAAATACTTCCTGGAGTATTTATAAGATTAAATAAGATAATTTATGAAATGTTCTTAACTGAGTACTCAATTAATGTTAACTATTATTATGTTGAAATCTTAGAAATCTTCCTATTTCCATACATAAATTCAGAACCTTTTCATCATCTTGCCTGTATTCTCAGAAGTGTCCATTTTAGCCCAATAATTATCTGTGAAATCAATTAAGAGTCATAATAGCATTACCTATTAATAATGAAAATGGAGCAGAATAGAAAAAAGTTATCAGATCACATAGGTTCAGAAGTTTTCATGAAATATTTATTGTGTTTATATGACTATTTTACACTGTAAATCACTTTAAAACTTTCAAAAAGTGTTCTTTTAGGATATTTAAAATGTTCTTTGAGTTGTCATGGAGTGTTTGTCCTTCCAGAATAAATGAAAGCCTTCTGTCCTCATTTACATTTTGCTCAAGGATATTAGAAGTAATTCTCTGAATGATGATTATGATACAGTAGTCTATTTTAGTAAAAATGCACAATGCAAAACTCAGCTCCAGACTAACATAATACTTTTCATAAAGTACATGCAACCTATTTTTCTAAAACATATATACTACAGGTGCACTGATCTGGTTGTGATTTCCTAAGTGCCAGGTACTTTTTGACAATCCTGAAATAATTTTATTTCCCTCTACTTTTGCCTGGTTATCTTCAAGATGTAAAAGACAGATAACAGGAAATAGGGAGACAGACTTCTTGCGAAGGGGAAAAGGAAAAAGAGATGAAGGGAAAATAGACGGAGATACAACAATTAAGATGTGTTATGTCCACTACCAATACCCCAAGATAAATGTAATTACATACTGCATGTATATACTAATAAAAATTTCAGAAAGGTAACAGAATTATAAAATACTAGAAAAGAATATTAACCATCTACTGCTCAGGAAAACATTGGCTGCTCTTAGATGTAGATAGGCAATTCCTTCTGGTTCATCACACAACAGCTTCCATTTTATTGTTTTTAATGTTATATGTTTGTGAATATTTCAATGATCAAAAATTAATATTAAATTTAATATCATTAGTGTATATTTCCATTTGAATAAAAGTGTCTCAAATTTCATTGATTGTCAATAATGACTTATTTTGGTCTTGAAAATATTAAATTTATAAAAACATGATTTTCTCTTTTGCAGGTGAAATAATTCATACAAATATGCAACTCAGAAAGCTGAATTACTAAGCACCAATATTACATTGATCATGTGATTAAATTATTACATTAATATATAATCATCATATTAATGTAATGATACAGCTCTACAGAAGATCACAAGCTTGAGGCCAGCCAGAGCAACTTAGTTATACACTATCTTTAAAAAACAGCAAACATGGTAAAAGATAAAGCTCTAATTTTAATCTTTGTCAGATTGAGATCCACTTTTTCCTACACCATTTATTAAAGAGGCTATCTTTCCTCCAGTGGTGACGGTCAACTCCTTTGTCAAAGATGAGGTAGCTGAGTACATCTGGAGTTGTTTTTGTGTCTTCCAGTCTGTTCCACTGATCCTCAGGTCTGTTTCTTTGCCAGTACTATGCTATTATTATCACAGTGGCTTTGTAGTAATAGTTTCAAAATGCGAATTGTTATACCCTCTGCCATGTGTCTGCTGCCTAGGATGGCTTTTGCTATTCTAGGTCTCTTATGGTTTCAAATGAATTTTTGGATTCTTTTTTCTAGTTCTGTGAAATATAGTGTTGGAATTTCAATTGGCATTTCATTGAATCTGTATAGCAGTTTTGGTAGTATGGCCATTTTCACTATGTTGATTCTTCCTGCCCAGGAGCAGGGGATATCTTTCCATTTTCTTATATCCTCTTCAATCTCTGTTTTCAGAGTGCTACAGTTTTCAGTGTAGAATTCTTTTGCTTCTTTTGTTAGATTGATTCCTAGATACTTCATTTTTTGCATGCTATTGAAAGGAATTGTTTCCCTAATTTCTCTCTCAGTGAGTCTGTCATTTGTGTACAAGAAGGCTATTGATTCTTGGGTGTTGACCTTGTATCCTGCTACTCTGCTAAAAGTGTCAATTAAGTCTAGAAGTCTTTTGGTGGAGTTTTTTGGGTCTTCAATGTAGAGTATCAAATCATCAGAAAATAATGATAGTTTAACTTCTTTCTTTTCTGTCTTTATTGCTTTAATTTATTTCTCCTGTCTAATTGAAATGGCTAATATTTCCAGAACTATATTGAGGAGGAGTGGTGATAGTGGGCATCCTTGTCTTGTTCCTTATTTTAACATGAAGGTTTTCAGTTTATAACCATTTAATATGATGTTGGCTGATCATTTTTCATAGATAGCCATTATTAAGTTGAGGTATAGACCATTTATTCTAATTTTTTGCAGGGTTTTATCAAGAATGTGTGTTGAGTTTTGTCAAATGTTTTTTCTGCATCTATCGAGAGGATCATATGATTATTTTGTCCTTGACTTTGTTAATATAATTTATTACATTTCTTGACTTATGTATGTTGAACCATCCTTGCATCCCTGGAATAAATCTGACTTGGTCAGGATGAATGAACTTCTTGATGATCCTCTGTATTCTGTTTGCTAATATCTTATTAAGGATTTTTGCATCTATAAATCTAAGTGAATTAAAAATCTAAATATTGAAACAGAAACACTGAACTTGCTGGAAGATAAGCTAGGCAGAACTCTTGAAGACAGTGGCATAGGAAAATATTTTATGAACACATCCTCAGTAGCATGGGAACTAGCAAAAAGAATCAACATCTAGAATCTCATCTTATTAAAAAGCTTCTGCACTGCAAAAGAAATCATCAACAGAACTAAGGGACAACCTACAATGTGGAAAAAAAAAATTTTACCAGCTGCTCTTCAGGCAAAGGACTATTATCTAGAATATATAAAGAACTCAAAACAATAAGCTCCCCCAAATATAAAGACACGATGCAAAAATGGGCATCTGAAATGAACAGGAATATCTCAGACAAAAAAGTAAAAGCAGCAAGGAAATATATGAAAAAATGTTCCACATTACTGGTCATTCAAGAGATGCAGATAAAAACAACACTGAGATTCCACCTCACCCCACAAAGTATGGCTGCTATCAAGAAATCAAACAATAACAAATGTTGGCTGTGTATGGGGAGAAAGGAACCCTTCTCTATTGTTGGTGGGAGTGTAGGCTGGTGCAACCACTATGGAAATCAATATGGAGATACCTCAAAGAGCTGGGACTAAAAATTCCATTTGACCTGGCCATTCCTCTGCTGGGTATCTTTACAAAAGAATTAAAAGAATCATATCACAGTAATATATGCACACCTATGTTTATAGCAGCACAGTTTGTAATAGCTAAAATTTGGAAACAGCCCATTTGCCCATCAGTTGGAAACTGAATAAAGAAGATGTGGTTTTTCTTTAAAGTGGAATACTACTCATCCATAAATAATGAGAAATTAGATTCATTCATAGGAAAATAGATACATATTGAGGATATACTCCTAAGTGAAACAAATAAATCACACAAGTGTAAATACACAATAGCTACTCTGGTGTGAATAAACTGTAATAGTACATAAGATTCTAATGAGATAAATGACAATGTTAAATGAGAGGAAAAGGGCTAAATGTGTAGGGAAAGTGGGAAGGGTAGGGGAAATGTAATAAGGGAAAATTTAAAAAAAATATGAGAAAATGAAAAAGTGGAAATAAAGTGTTTGTAAATGGTGAGGGAAGGAGGGAGTGAAGGGATTGAAGGGGCAAGGTAAAAAAATAAGAATCAAGACCTGTCATGTAAAGGTACAAAATCCCAATAATGAAAGTAACTGTACTGTATACCTAAAATGTACCAATAAACTCAACAAAAAATAAAAAACAAAAAACAAAAAACAAACAAAAACCTTAAAACATCTGGGAATGTAACTCAGTAGTAGAACATTTACCTAGAATGCATAAGGCTCTAAGTCTAACCTTCACCAACCCAAAATTGAATAAATGTTTAGTTATGTATAAAACAATAAAAATAGATGTTGCCTTTGTATCCTTTTCAGAAAGAAAAAGTTGAAGTGAAATGTGCTGAACTTTCTGGGCAACAAATCTTGGAAAGTCACATCTGAGGGTGAACAGATAGGATTTTAATAAAAGTGGTGCCTTCTTATGTTTGACAGGAAATATGTAAATGTTTGTGTTTCTATAGAGGATCTGAGAAATACCTTCTTCACAAAGTAACATATAGCTTCAGAGTTATTTTGTCTGGAATCCTGATGGTACCTAACTGATAAAAATTAAAAACTCAAAATTACAAAATCAAAAGAGAACTTTTAAAACTTTTATGAAAAAGCAAACTTTAAAAATGTTGTACAAGAACGATAATTTTCATTGCAACAATAAGATTATGCTAATACTAATATGTGGTATGAATCTCCTATATCACTAATCAAAAGTTAAGCATAGTCTGAAATGCTTATTTTCATTTATAAATTCATAAAACTTCTAAAGTTATTTTTAATCTCTATTATCTCAGACAGGTTTGAATTTCTCAATTTTATCTTACAGGCATTTTCAAAGGAAATAATCTACATTTGCAATGTGGTACAGGAATATATAAGATATAATATGTAGTAGTCAAATTTTCAGAACAAAAATTCTAGGTGGTAACAATATTTTAAAAGACATAGCAATTCAGTATAGGGACTATAAAAATGTGTAAATTAGGTGGTCATACAGAACTTCACAAGAATTTAGGTACTTGATAAACATTTTAAGGTTAAGAAAGTTAAGAAAGTTTCTAAATGATTAAGGCTGAAATAAATGTACATAAATATAAAGTGAACACATAATACAAATGTGTAATGATACCAGTAGAAGGCAGTATTTTAAATTTTTGCATTTTTAAAAGAAACAGCAACAGATTAACAGACAGCTATTTATTAGTGCCTTAGGATATTATATATAATGATTAAACAACATCAATATGATACTAACAAATAAACAAATAGTTAAAATCCAATGTGTTCTGGAGCCAGGGATATAGTTCAGTGGTTCCATCG
The DNA here is from genome assembly GCF_012274545.1 of Fukomys damarensis. Classification (NCBI taxonomy): domain Eukaryota; kingdom Metazoa; phylum Chordata; class Mammalia; order Rodentia; family Bathyergidae; genus Fukomys; species Fukomys damarensis. Next base: position 2,229,674 of record NW_022900918.1, read on the forward strand.
CCTGCCTTGCAAGCAAAAGGATCCAAGTTTGATACCTGGTATCAAAAAGAGAAAGAAAGAAAAAGAAGAAAATCAAATGTCTTCTTTGTATCATTTGTTCAGTTCAGAATCAAATCCCATCAGTTTAGAATCAGAGTGGAAAATAGCGGTTTGGTGTATTTTATTTTATTTTGTATTGTTTTATTTTATTTGAATGTGCACACCTTTATTATGTATTCCAGTTTTATCATGAACTCCTTATATGGCCCAGACCAGCATTGAACTTGAAATCCTCCTGCCACTTATTTACTGAGACTACAAGCATGAACCACTGTGCCCTGCTAAGGAACTGATATTTAAATACAATGTATTTTGATATTGTTTAATGCAAAGATAAGAATGTAGATGAATATAGATGAAGTAAATCGAGTAATGCTTTATCTTTACATTATGTATAAAGTGCATTTGTTCTTAAATTATTATTTTCAAAAAGTAAGGATGGCTAAAGTTGAGTAGTTTGCATAGACACTCGAGTTATGCAATACTTATAAAAGTATAGGGACACATGATCTTCAATTCAGTTTATTATAATTACTTATCTACAAGTGGATACAACTTTGAGATGTCAAAATACATTCATATGTATTAAATCAGCTAACTTTTAAAACATTTCTTTAAAAGGACTAATCCTTTAAGAAATTAATTATAACATACAAGTAGTAAGCAGAGAATTCAGGACAATAGTGAAAGTTTCTATATAGCCAAATCCCATGTGTTCATTATGATGCATTGGCTGTAAATAGCAGAAATCTAAATTAAACATTTTAAAATCAGTAACAAACATTATTAATTATATCTTCTGAAGTACAGCAAGATACATGGTTCCTTTATTGAATACTAATAATATATAGAAATATATTTTTAATAAATTGGCTTTTAAGATTTGTATTTTAAATTTTTCATGAATATTTTTAAAACATCAGTTAAATTCATATGTTCTGATAATTATTTGTTCTAACTTTAATTCCAATATCATTGTTAGGGAAATATTATTATATATAATTTTTTAAAAAAAGGATTGTGGCAACCAAGAAAAAGGCACTTAGATGTTCATGGAAGCAGAGAATAGGTAGATTTTAAGTATACTGTGAATTACTATATACTATAATTTAAACAAAAAAAGTATTTACAGTATATTTACTTCTTTAAACTTCTTGTGAATACTATTAGCAACTAATTTGTTCTTGATGCATATGAGAATGAAATTTGATGAGGATGTAAAACAGAACTATCAAGATTTAACCAGCAATATCTTGCAATGATGTGTAGTATTATAACTTTTATAATTTTAAATTACATTAAAATAATAGTTCAAAATGTCTTAAAATTTTTGTGACATTTGATATTTGATGGATTATTATTAAATGATTTAGTAACATACTTTTATTTACTGATACAATGAAAAACAATACCCCGATGAAGAGACCTAAATGTTTTTAATGCAGCTTATGACATGAAAACTCAGCTTAACTTTTTCAAGCCACTGAACTCCTATAGAAATACTACCTCATGCAATAGGCTAAAAGCATCAAAATTTAAGAATCTGCCAAATCATGTCATTTGTAAATAGTAATCTAAAATTTGGAAAGATAACTCAGCAGAAGGATGGCTGGGTCAAATTGCAACTCTAGTTCATCTCTCTGCTGGTTATGTTTCCAAAAAAATTAAAAGAATCATATCGCAGAATATATTCACCTATGTTTACAGAGGTACAGTTTGTAATAGTTAAAACTAGGAACCAGCCCATTTGCCCGTAGTTTGTAATAGCTAAACTTGGAACTAGTGCATTTGCCCATCAGTTAGAAACTGGATAAAGAAGATGTGTTTTTTTCAATAAATGGAATATTACTCAGCCATAAAGAATGATAAATAAGATTCATTCATAGGAAAATGGATACATATTGAGAATATACTCCTAAGTGAAATAAATGAGTCACAATAAAGTGTTTGTAAATGGGGAGGATAAAGGGGGTGAAGGGAGGGCAGGGACAAGGGGAAAAATGAGAACCAAGACCTGTCATGTAGAGGTACAAGATCCCAATGATGAATGTAACTGTACTGTATACCTAAAATGTACCAATAAACTCAATGTGAGAAAAATAAAATAAAATGACATTTGGAAAATAATTAAAATTTAAAGGTCATTTGATTATCATGGTTGAACTATACAATTTGACTTTTCATTAGAATAATATGATTTTACAACACCACAGAGAATGATGAAATAAATGTATTAATATTGTTATAATTTAAATTATGTTATGAATCACTGAATTGTCAAGTATTCTAGTTTGTTAATTTAACTCAATTTGTTTTGAGTATGAATTTTTCCAAATGCCTACTGCTGTATAAGAGACCAAAGACCTTGTTGAAAACACAGCAGTGGTATAATTGTATGATCATTTAAACTGTTCTAAATGCACACATTTAAACCAAATCTTTTTCAAGGAAACATCAGAAATTCAGGTCCTTTGGAAGAGTAATGGAATTAATACACATATAAAAGAAGTCTCAGAGAATTAACCCTTTTCACCACATGAGAAAGCAGGCAGAAGGCACCATCTGTGCAAAGCAAAAAACTCTTACTATAGCATGCATGTGTCAGCGCCTTTGTCTTGGAATTCCCACTTTCCAGAATAGTAAGAAATATTTTCTTTATAAAAATCACTAGTGACATTAATTTGGTATGGTAAGCCTGAGGTTACTAAGATACTCTTGCCCTTTCTGATTTTTCTTCCTCAATACAGACTTAAGTGTTAAGAAACAAGTTAGAAGAAGATGGGGAAATAGTTATTTAGATAAGGAAATTAAGGATCTAAACATATACAATAGGAATATAAAAAAGGAGAAATTTGAGATTAAAAGGATATTTTAGTCATGAAAGCAGTTTTTCATGTATACTTAAGCAAGCACAATCCTTATATGCATTTTTCTGTATATAGTTTGTAAGGTTTACTTATTTCTTCTCTTTACTTAAGATGCTCCATAAAATTAGTAGATGCATTACTACAGCCAACATGATGAACAAGTTTGTAGAATTATTAAATTCTGTCCATAGTCTAGCAAGTCTGGATTATAATATTAGGGAACTGTATCATTTTTTCATCAATAACAATTGAAAAATTCAGAGTAGAAGCATTGGTATCTTTGCAATAGATTATAAATATCAAAACAATGAAGTTTGAATGAAAGAGTGGAAACATTTGGATCTTTGCAATAAATAATAAATATCAAAACAAAATGAAGTTTGAATAGGCTGATTTCTGCAGTCAAGACACATTTATTTTAGATTTTACTTCATAAAAACTCACCAGATCAATAAATCTCTGTTATTTTTATGGCAATGGCTACTTCAGATATTACTTTTTAAGTACCTGGCCCTAGACACATGCTTGCACACACACACACACACACAAACACACACACACCCCTCAATTTTCACTGAAGAGTTGGACATCTCAATGCCAGACCATAATTTGTATTTCATTATTGGTGTTCTAATTAAACCTCCCCTCAAAGAAAAATTTACTATGTTTTTAACTTCTTGCTGTTGATTAATCAGTAATATGAAAATTTCCATTTTAAAACCATCATACATCAGGCAATACCTAATGTTTAGGTAATGTCTTTGATCTGTTAATAGTTTGAGAGTAGAATGCACAAAAAACTATTCCTGAATGCAGGAATCTATTTTAATAAACTTTTTAATATTTTCTAGTGGGTTTTGTGAGTTGCGTATATTTTTATTGGAGAAACCATTTGCAAAATGTGTCAGGTTAATAGATTTTAGTGTACAGGAGAAAATTACTTATGATTGAAATTTATCAGTAGACTTGGCAAACAGCTTTGTATCAATGATCAAGCTCTAGTTTTCCACTTTCCCACCAAGATCATTTCCATTTTCTCAGAGAGATGAAATGCTTCTGTTACTTCAAAATGCAAGTGTAATTGTTATTACTATTTCCATTCATTATTTAAAACATGAAATAAGTTTTTATGTGTTATTAACCCTCTGATAAGTATTTTATATTTGTTTCAAATGTTCTCTTGTCTGTGAAAATTTCCTGAGAACTTCAAATGGACTATACCACTGAGAAATTCTATTTGTTACTATTCATTTCCTCTATACATCATAGTGCTTTTGTATTATTGGATAATATATCATGGAACAATCTTTGCAATTGAAATGAGTAAATTGTTTCTGTTTCATTGAAGATTCTAAGTATTGATTAAATAAAATTAACTATAATAACTATAGCAAAAAAAGTTTATGAGACGATGAGCACCAGTAAATAATGCAAGACAATCATTATAACAGCATATATCTAAGTCATTTCAATAGTTGCATCAGATTTTAAAAAGCATGTAGTGAAATACATATTAAATTATTCTCCATTTATGTGTATGCCAATATGTAACTTACATTTTCTGGTATGGCTTTTGCATTTTAAAATTACGCTTGAAATTAATTAGCAATTATCTATTTCAAGAAGAGATGTGATGGTATCTTCAACTTGGGATCACCACAGGCATCTATGTTTACATAAAAGACCTAAGCAGACGACACTGAATCACAATTTAAAGAATTTTCACAAAAGATTGCCTGATTTTGCAAAAATAGCACTTCACAGAAAGCATGACATCATTATTACGAATATTTTTTGGTACTTTTTGCTGCCTAAGAAAAGTGTGTCCAAAGTTGCTATTCTGTCAAGAATTACGCTTTAGGAGAAAAGAGAGCTGTCTGGATTTGATGCTGTTTAATCATGGTTTGTGAGTACACAAAGCTGGGACAAAACTGAAAAATAGAACAGATCTAGTCATTGATTTGTAGCTAAGCTTTGGATAATGCTAACAAACATTTGCCAGGGGAAAACATCAGAATTTAAGCTGCTTTACTCTGGTTAGCTGTGAGTATTCCTTGAAATGACTATAGGCTGTATTCAGTTTAGACCTACCATTATAATAGAAAAGCATCCTAATAACTTTTTAAAACCTTGCCTCTATGTATTGTTCAGAATTTTTATATCACTTCCATCATTTAAATTTACTTCATTAAAAATTGAATTAAATTAATATATGGAAAGTTTTAAATGGATCAATTAAGTCTGCTGCATTATGTTAATAGAATTTCAGTAAAGCACAGTGAATTGAACTATCCTGAACTGTGATTTACCTAAAAGCTATCAATTAAAGTAACCACTTTCCTATATAAAAAGGGTGTATTGGCTGGTTTATCAATTACTTATAGTATATAAAAAGAAACTGGATTATTTTAAAAAGTCATCATTTAATTTTCATTTTTATATTTAAAATTTTATCTTGTAATGCTGATAGTATTAAAGCAATAATTTCATAGGAATAAAATAATTATGGTAGTAAAATGTACAAAAGTTGTAAGAATCTACTCATTTAAAATGTTATGTGGGCATCTGGATCAGTAAATACATTTAATTAGAAAATGGTAGTGAAAAAATGAAATAAAAAGACATTGATTTTTCAATCATTAGGTAACTGGAAATAATGCCAAAATTATTCCAAAAATCATAACATTTTTTTTCAGCTTTAATTGAGTTTATTGGTACATTTTAGGGATACAGTACAGTTAC
>NW_022900918.1:2235821-2237423 GCF_012274545.1 Fukomys damarensis
ATCTACAAACACTTTATTTTCATCTTTTCATTATCTCACATTTTTTTCTATTCCCTTATTACCTTTCCCCTACCCATCCCACCTTCCCTACACCTTTAGCTCCAAATCATAGCATTTTAAATTCTCCAAAACCAAATCTTTCTTCCAACTTCCTGTTGCTATTTATTTTATTAATATTATATTGATAATATTAAATTGATTAAATTATTAACATTAAAGTGAATAAACTAATTTTTACTTTTTTCTCCTACTTTCCTATTTTCCTTTCTTCCTTATATCTCAGTATTTTCAAGTAGGTTTTGAAAATAGCAATATGGAATCTAAGAAGTCTGATGAAAATCAACCTGAAAACATATAGCAAATGACTATTCAACACTCTGAATATGTGATACTTGTTTATACTGAGATGATATAGCCCCAGGCTGTGAAAGAAACCCCAAACAATGGGTTAGCATGCAGCTCTCAGAAGATGTAGTGGCAAGTGTGCTTCATAGTTCAAAGTGGTTCTAAAGACCATGGCTTCCAGAAGACTACCTCAGATCAGGAAGTACAAAGACTTAAACCAGAACTTCTGAGAGACAATAGTCTTTAAAATAAACAGGGAAGCTAGTATCAGAATCCAGATTTTGGCAGAGAAAAAAAAGGACAGGAGTTTAGAATGTAATAGAACTGCTGACAGTTATCTAAGTACTGATAATATTGACGAGCTCAGTATTGCTGTTGCCAGGGCTCTGAGCATGTTTGCCTTGATGTGGGATCGTGTAGCTGTTTGTTATAGAGACCACAGCTTGATCCAAAACTGTGATTTGAGTTACTCCATCTTGTATTGAACTTGTATTCAGAATCTTTTAAAGTTCTTCCTCCATATCTCTGTTGAGAAATTTCAGATCCACTCCTATGGAACATGACTTTAAAATCCTCAGTTTACCCTATCACTACGATACTGACCTGTCTGGTGAGTAATGTCCGCGTTCTTTCTTCCTTTATCCAAACAAGTAATTTTGCTTGCTAAATCTGCCTGAACAAAAATTAAATTTAGTAACTTTCAATATAGAAGTTTTTGTATAACAAATTAATTTTTTAATTGAAAGGTTTTATAATAGAAATTCAAATTAGTGATCAAACTTAATATGTTCTTCTTCTTTTGTCTACTGAGAAGAAACTCAGGGTCATCACCCTGCTATATGTCCAGCCCATCTTTAATGTTTCATTTTGAGATAGGGTCTTGCTAAATTGATAAATTTTCCAGCCTGGATTCAAACTTTTGGTTCTTTTGCCTGAACCGCTTAGAGTTGTGGGATTACAGACATGACACCACCTCACCTGACAAGGTTCATGTCTTCTAACTCTGGTATCATTTGATACTCATCTTTTGCTTACAAATAGTATTTATTCTGAAGAATTTATATTTGTTCTTATTTATTTGTTTGTTTGTGGTACTGGGTATTGAATCTAAGGCCGTTTGCCTTGAGCTACATACCCAATTATTTTTAATCTTGAGACAAAGTCTCACTAAGTTTCTAAGTTGCCCAGACTGGACTCAAACTTGGGATCTTCTTAGTTGAGTTTTTAAATATGGGTTTTCCAAACTTTTTTTTTTTT
>NW_022900918.1:2245552-2277017 GCF_012274545.1 Fukomys damarensis
TTCCCCTACCCATCCCACCTTCCCTACACCTTTAGCTCCAAATCATAGCATTTTAAATTCTCCAAAACCAAATCTTTCTTCCAACTTCCTGTTGCTATTTATTTTATTAATATTATATTGATAATATTAAATTGATTAAATTATTAACATTAAAGTGAATAAACTAATTTTTACTTTTTTCTCCTACTTTCCTATTTTCCTTTCTTCCTTATATCTCAGTATTTTCAAGTAGGTTTTGAAAATAGCAATATGGAATCTAAGAAGTCTGATGAAAATCAACCTGAAAACATATAGCAAATGACTATTCAACACTCTGAATATGTGATACTTGTTTATACTGAGATGATATAGCCCCAGGCTGTGAAAGAAACCCCAAACAATGGGTTAGCATGCAGCTCTCAGAAGATGTAGTGGCAAGTGTGCTTCATAGTTCAAAGTGGTTCTAAAGACCATGGCTTCCAGAAGACTACCTCAGATCAGGAAGTACAAAGACTTAAACCAGAACTTCTGAGAGACAATAGTCTTTAAAATAAACAGGGAAGCTAGTATCAGAATCCAGATTTTGGCAGAGAAAAAAAAGGACAGGAGTTTAGAATGTAATAGAACTGCTGACAGTTATCTAAGTACTGATAATATTGACGAGCTCAGTATTGCTGTTGCCAGGGCTCTGAGCATGTTTGCCTTGATGTGGGATCGTGTAGCTGTTTGTTATAGAGACCACAGCTTGATCCAAAACTGTGATTTGAGTTACTCCATCTTGTATTGAACTTGTATTCAGAATCTTTTAAAGTTCTTCCTCCATATCTCTGTTGAGAAATTTCAGATCCACTCCTATGGAACATGACTTTAAAATCCTCAGTTTACCCTATCACTACGATACTGACCTGTCTGGTGAGTAATGTCCGCGTTCTTTCTTCCTTTATCCAAACAAGTAATTTTGCTTGCTAAATCTGCCTGAACAAAAATTAAATTTAGTAACTTTCAATATAGAAGTTTTTGTATAACAAATTAATTTTTTAATTGAAAGGTTTTATAATAGAAATTCAAATTAGTGATCAAACTTAATATGTTCTTCTTCTTTTGTCTACTGAGAAGAAACTCAGGGTCATCACCCTGCTATATGTCCAGCCCATCTTTAATGTTTCATTTTGAGATAGGGTCTTGCTAAATTGATAAATTTTCCAGCCTGGATTCAAACTTTTGGTTCTTTTGCCTGAACCGCTTAGAGTTGTGGGATTACAGACATGACACCACCTCACCTGACAAGGTTCATGTCTTCTAACTCTGGTATCATTTGATACTCATCTTTTGCTTACAAATAGTATTTATTCTGAAGAATTTATATTTGTTCTTATTTATTTGTTTGTTTGTGGTACTGGGTATTGAATCTAAGGCCGTTTGCCTTGAGCTACATACCCAATTATTTTTAATCTTGAGACAAAGTCTCACTAAGTTTCTAAGTTGCCCAGACTGGACTCAAACTTGGGATCTTCTTAGTTGAGTTTTTAAATATGGGTTTTCCAAACTTTTTTTTTTTTTACTTAGTTCATTCTTCTGAAAGTATAATCACCAACTTCTTTTTAAAATTTTCTTCCAATGTAAGTTTAATCCTTCTATAAATGTCTACTGACTAAGCCAACTTCTCCATGTGTCCTCTTCTATCTCCTTATTCCAATGAAAATTTTCTCTTTAAAGAGTGATGGCGTAACTGTTAGGATAGCAAACTATGTAGAACTTTATCACATTTGCCTAAGAAAAAAATATGAGCTGCTGAGGTGGAGTGAAGATGGTTAGGGAATGGACCAGCAAAAAAGAACAAATTCAACCTACATGGTTTCTATGTAAAGCCAATTGCTAAAGTCGTCTTAATGATGCAGGGGTTTATGTCAACCAAAGAGACCTGCAACAAATCTTAGTGATCCACTTAGATATGCTTTGATTTCAAAATATAGCATATACATATGAACCTATATTTGCATAGATGTTAGGATGGAGCTAGCTACTTTTGATTCTGCAGCTTTGGGCCGGATTTGTTTCTAGAATGACATCTGTAGTCAGATTTCTCAAGTTCAGTTTCTTGCCCAGAACTACTTGTTTATTTAATTTCAAATTTATACTCATACTGCTTTATACTTAGATTTCCATATGTTGTGTCATTCTGTCACTGAGTACAGTATGTTAAGTACAAGGTGTCATATATTTATCTCATTTCCATAATTTTCCTCATCATTTATTAGTATAAATGCTTAACGTTTGGGGTTTCATGTAATTAAAACTTTGATAATTTGGTACATGAGAATATAAGATTTAGAACTCCCAAAGAGTTTTCTGCTTCTAAATCTTACAATAGTAAAATACTTCAAACAAATCATTTTTCACAAAACATGAGAACTGTATGTGATAGCGCAATAGGATGTTTCTAATTATTATTTAATTCTCACTGAAAAAAATTTACATAATCTTTTTGTGGAAGTCCAAGACAAATTCAGTGCACGAAGACATAGGTTCTAGTTATTACTAAGAATGTACAACGAGATGCAAATACTAAAATGCATAAAATAAATAAAAGATTCATGTTACTTACTTTAGCTATCATCAATACAACATTTGGTTACACATCACTGCATTTGTACCATACCATGTGCTCTGCATATTTTAATGTTTAAAACATGTCAACATTGCCCCCGATCTTAGGTTTAAATTTTTATTACGTTTATTGGTACATTTTAGGTATACAGTAAGATAACATTCATCTTTGGAAATGTGTACCTTTAAATTATATATCTTGTTTCTTAATTTTTCCCCATTCCCCTGCCCTTCCTTCAACCCCTCCACTCCTTCCTATTTACAAAGACTTTGTTTCTGTTTTATCCTTTTCTCACATTTGTTCTTTTCCCTACCTCTCCCACTTCCCAAATTTTAATTCAAAGCTATGGGGTGCAAATATCTCCAAGAACTTCCCAAACACAAATTCAGAAAAAAATTCCCTTTCTGCTTTAAGGTAAGCAAATGCTTCCAGGGAAAATGTTATTATAATGTAAACATGATTATCCTCTTATGGAAATAAAGAAATATAGACAAAAATATATAAAACCATGATTAACAAAGATTTGGAAAAAATCAACATGGGGATGTAGCTTAGCAATAGAGTCATGCTTAGCTTGTGCAGAGCCATAGGTTCAATTCCTAGCCATATTAAAAATAATCAAGATGAAGCAACATTTCCATAACCAAAGAATATTCACCAGGAAGCTTTTAATCTTTTAATACATGAAACATCAGTATTTTAAATCCATAGAAATACTTATAGATTAGTTAAAAATTACTTATACTAGTTGGTATTTGCTAAATGTCCATAATAATGTAGTTGAATTGCCATAATTCTTTTGACTGCAACTTGACTGCATTTTTGACAAAATAGACTTGGGATTTCTTTCAACTATTAACTCTCAAGAGCAGGAAGCGGACTTGAGATAACAAGAGGCTGCTTTCATAATAAAAATATTCAAGACCTGGATACCTGAGTCTGAAGCTATCCAATGATGTGTGCGTAATGTGTAAAAGAGACTTAAGGGAAAGAGAGGGTTGCTAACAGCTTTTCCTGACCTCAGTGGAATGTGTTTTCCCTTATGAAGTGACACTTAATCCTCGCTGTGTGGGAATATCAGCATAGGCATCCTTCTCAATTGATAAAGGCATAGTTGTCAAAAGCTCTCAAGTGTTCTAAGAACACAGAGTGATTAAGACATAAAATAACAATAAAAAAATGATTTTGGAATAGTAGCACTAACGCTATATCCATAACACTTCCAAAATCCGTATCTCTTTCATAATATAGCAGAAGTGACCTCTTTCTACAGCTCCTTAAGAGGTTTAGGTGTGCAAAGAATTCCTACAAATAAAAAAATTGCTTTGCAGTACAAATCTATTTTAGAAATAATAGTAGCACTTTAATTTATTTCTTAATTAGAAGTTTACATTATTTTCTTGAGGGCAAATAACCTTTATTCTTTCTTGCAAACTTTGGTTGGTTACTTTGATCATGGCATAATGGAAATGTGTAATATTACAATGTTTTTGTGACTGACGAACTGTGGAAATTCCTTTTTTATGCCTCAGTAGTTTTTAATTTCACTATTTCAATTTTCAAAATTGTATTTAGTTTAGCAATACCCCATGCTGTTTACAGTTTCTGTGCCCTCTATTAGTTTCTTCAGTGTTGTAACATTTGATTGTTTCCAGAATTCTCATTTGGAGGGTTTCACACTTGGAAAAGAAAACAATATAATCCTAAGTGCTATCTTAGGGATATCAAAGTGCAGAAATTAGATGAAAATGCCATGTTTATAGGCAATATTTAAGAAAAAGTAAAAGTTTAGTGATGATTAAATATAGCATCCAAAATTACAGCTTATTGTTTATATATATTTCTGATTTTTGAATACTTTTTGTCATTTTAAAATTGATGGTTAGTGAATTCTTAATTAGTCATGAGGGCAGAAAAGAAGACTTTTTCAGAAGACTTCTTGATATTTATGAGTAAGCACTAAAGGAAGTACACATTAGAGAGTGGAAGACAGGGGTTATTAGAGGTAGAGAAGACAGCTCGAGCAGAAATACACCCATAGATCTTACCATGAATTTTGTGCTTTAAAAACTTCACCTTTGTTTAAACATTAAAAAAGAAGTCTTTGTGTCTCAGTTTATTTACCTGAAAAATGGAAGTTACAGTAGTAAATTATATGGCTACTATGAATATTAAATCATATTTATACTACTAAGAGTAATTATGTGCACATGATAAATACTAAATGAGCTGTTGTGTTATCTGATCATCTGTATAGCTATGTGAACATAGAGGAGAGGTATAATATTCTTTATATGTTTCAGAAAACTTCTGCATAGAATTGCATCATAAAAACAGAAAGAACAAAGAAGAAAAGCACAAAATGAAGTTGGTACAAACTCCTAAATATATAGGACTTATTTACAAAAATAATCCTAACACTAATAAATGGATAGAATAGTTAAAACTCCATTATTCACACCTAGTGTGCAATCAGTTCTTCTTACTAACTTAAACACTAGACCATTTTTTTTAACACTAGACCTTTTGCTTCTCTCTTTACGGATGCTAATTAAATGCACTTGTTTCTTACAAAGACACATTTTAATAAAAGTAAATATCTAATTTATGAACATATTGATGTAAAAGGAAAAAACCTCAGATACTTCGAAGTCTTAATATAATAGAAATTGTGGCTAATGTTGAAGCCACACAATCACAATGTACTAACGGAAAGTAGTTGCGCAGTACTGTCATTTCCTTAAAGAATATTTTCCCATAACCATAAGAAAAAAATATCCTTCAATGCAGCAAAATATTAAAGGACTAGAATAATCTAATATGAATCAATATAACATATACATTATATATTATGATTGTTTTCTTTATCAATAGTATGAGTTGATGTCCTTTAAAGATGTGCATATTGATATGAAATAGGAAGAAAAGGGCTAAAAGTGTAGGGGAAGTTAAAGGGTAGGGGAAAGGAAATGAGGGAAATGAAAAAATATGAGAAAAGGAAAAAATGGAAACAAGTCTTTGTAAATAGGGAAGGGTGGCAGGGGTGAAGGGAGGATAGGGTATAGGGAAAAAATAAGAACCAAGATCTGCCATGTAAAGGTACAAGATCCCAGGCCGGGGATTTGGCTCAGTGCTTCTGCCACCTGCCTCACAAGTGCAAGGGCCTGAGTTGAATCCCTGGTACAAAAAAAAAAAAGTCAAAAGGTACAAGATCCCAATGATGAATATAACTGTACTGTATACTTACAAAGTACCAATAAATTCAATTAAATATATATATATATATATATATATACACATATACATATATATATAGTAGAACAAACTGGCCTTGAAAACCTAGACCCTACTATCAAGAATTTCTCTAGTGTTCTAAAGTACTGTTTATGTTTTTCTGCTCTTTGTACCTGTGCAATCTCAATACAAGCATGGCCCTTGTATAGTTACATATGGCTCCAAGCACTTAAATCCTTAGCTCCATACTGCTGTTAATTAAGGTTTGTAGCAGCATTAGGTACTGCCTCTTTTCCCTCTTTTTCCTAAAACTTCCTTTTCTTGGCATTCATGATATAGTACTAAATTTCTTTACTTCTCTGCATGGCTAAGGATCCTTTCTTCATCTCCCTTGAAATGTAATACTACTTTGTGATTTTCAGATATTTAAGTTCTTCAAGTTCCTGTAAGATGTTCCTGTATGGTCCTTTCACCTTTCTATCAACTACTTCATATTAACCAAGGTTCAACCTACTAATTCTTCCAAGATTAAAAAAAATAAGGATGTGTGTAGGTTTCAAACTTCTACCAAAAATGTGATAATTTAATCTTTACTCCTTTCTTTAAAAGCCTCTTATCTGTGATCTCTTGTCCACTGTTAAGCCTAACAGCATTCCACCCTTCCCAGCAGGAGCCATCACAGTGTTTTTTATATCAAATTGCATTATGCAAACTCCACCTGGTTGCAGTATGCCTTTAATCCCTGTACCCTGGAAGGCTAAGGCAGGAGGATGGAAAGTTTTGAGACTAGCCTAGTCAATTTAATAACTTAGGGAGATTCTTTTTCAAAATTTTGAAAAAATGTTTTGTTTTGTTTTGTTTTTAAGTGATGAGTATGTAACTCAGTATGAAGGCTCTTACTTAGTATGGTGAAAAAAGCATGCAACACGCTGTTTTCCTCCCCAGCAGATTCTTTCTCTACTCATGTTACTAATGCCTACTCATTCTTGTGCTGTCAGTTGAAGCAGGATCTCAAATAATGCAATTTTACCTTAATTTCTTGAATGTGACCAAACCCTCACAATTACAGGTTATGAGAACTTTTGATAATATTGTGTGTATACTGTGATGCATGTGCTGTTATTTGTTATTTGGTCTCCTTCATAGAAATCTGTCTCATTTAGTCAAGTGATCTAACATATCACAAAGTTACTATATTTAGTCTTATCTTCTAATTAATATTTTGTAAATATTTACTGAATGAATCAATAAAGAGGCTAATCACTTATAAATTAATAGTAAATCAATGGAGGATTAGTTTTAATATTTCTGTGTTTCTGTTTTTTGTTGTTGTTGTTGTTTTGTGTGTGTGTGTGTGTGTGTGTGTGTGTGGTACCAGGGATCCAACTCAGGTCCTTGCGCTTGTGAGGCAGGCCACCGAACCACTGAGCTAAATCCCTGGCCCATATCTCTGTTTTTCTAACAGTAAATAAAGATTTTTTGGTTATGACGAAGATGATTGGGGGAAAAGGTCCATCTAGGTAGGTCCTCATTTTCAAAGGAGTATTTGAAATGCATTTCCTTCAGTTGTGATTTCTCTACTTCCAATTCAATTTTACTCACGTGAAATCACTTTTTAATGATTAGCCTAGACACAAAACGTCCTTCTCTTGAGTAAAGGAATTTAATTTAGACAATTACTGCTTCATTTATAATATTTATTAACCTCTATAAATGTATGTACCAAGTACTCCAATGTTATTTTTCATTATGGAACTGTGTGATGAAATCATATAATTTTCCCTTGATTATTGATTAGAAGGAATTTCTAACTGTTGGAACTTTAGAATATTTCTTGGCAGGAAGTTTAAAAATAAAAGACTGCTCTAAATACTTAAGAAGGTAAACTGGTATTCCTTATTTAGATGAAGAAAGGCAAGACAATTAGTAACATAATGTATGGATTCAGACATTCTGGCTTCAAAATCAGTTGTAATACTTGTAGCGGTTTAAATATGGGCATGCATTTTTACAGGTTTTCACATTACAGTCATCTTCTATGAAATGAAAGCTAAAAAACTGTTCCTACCAAAAGATGCTGTGATGTTTAAGTAGAAAATCTCATATAAGAATGCTGACACTAGGGCTTTTGTTATGTAATTTTTTTAAAATAAATAATTACATCAGTCAATGTAATTACTATTAATTTGTTTGAATTATTGTGTATCTCAATAGTACATAATAAGCAGTATTTTCCTAAATAAATAAGAAGATACATTAAGTAAAAAGATGCTAAAATAAATTCAAATGAAATTCCTTTTAAAAGACTTATGCTTCATAATATAGTTTACCTTGCCTTGTCCTTTATTATCTTAGAGATTTATCATTCCAGAATATATTTTTATTTGTTTTGCAAAACACTTATTTTCCTCTTTTACAATTCCTCTAAAACAATTGCTTTCTAAAAGTTTTTCTGAGTTCTTATAATTAAAATATAGATATAGTTTTATGGTTTATATAGAAAAATGGCCCTAAAATTCTCATGCATTTGAAAGGAGGCTGAACTATGACCACATTGAGCAGGCTTTGCTTTTAGGTGGTGGGGCCTGGTCTGTGGAGTTAAGAATCTGGTTCAAAAATGCAGGTAACTATGGGTGTGACACAGAAATGTGTATCTCCCTTCCCGTACTACTCTGCTTCCTGGGTGCCACAGTGAGAGTAGCTTTCCTCAGACCAGTCCCCTCTATCTCACTGCTGATCATGCAAAAATGGAAACTTGTAAAACAGGGGCAAAATAAACCAACCTCTCCTCCATTACCTTAGGGTGGTCGGGTATTTTGTCTTAGCAATGAGGAAAGTGTCTGAGCCTTATAAATATAATAAAAACACACATTTCTAACAAAATTAATATGAAAGCATTAAATTGAAACTATAAAATTTTGATTGGACTTTAAACATTTTTTTCTTTCTTTAAAAAATCTTGGACATCAGTTTGATATAAATAATTACATGTGTGATTTAAATGATATTTCTTGGTAGTACCAAGTTCGTGCATATTTTAAAAAATAAACACATTTTGAGTAAGAACTTACTTGCATATGTCTTTGTATAATCATTACAACTAAAAGCTACTGGTTAGAATATGATCATTACTTCTTATTCACAACTGCATATGATACTTATTCAACAAAAAGCCGTGCACATTTCTTTTAAACAGTTCAACGTTCTTAATTTTCTTGTGGTAGGACTCTATTCTAAATACTTAATAATGACAAAATGTACAAATAAATGGCAACATAATAATAGCATAATTTTAAAATATCATGACTTTTAAATAAATAAGTCAAACCATAGAAAGTTTATAAGTTTACAGTTGCATTGGATCTTATTTGGTAAATAAAACTGTAGAATAAAACACTTAATTCAAGTAATTTTTCTAGGTCAAATTTCTAAAATAAATTTTTAAAAATAGCTTTATTGAGATACAAGTCATATTATACAACCATATGCAATTCTCTTATCATTAAACTGTACAATTCAGTGCTTTTATATATTACAATGATTATAAAATTGAATGTTTTTGTATATTCAGAATTATTCAACCATCGTTAGTTATTACCCTAAATGTATTCATTGAAAGCCTGTACCTTTTCAAACTCCTCTTTCCTCAACAACCACTAATCAACTTTCTCTCTGTAGATTCCTAGATTATTCACACAAATGTAATCATTCTTTATGTGGACTTTTGTGATCAATTTTTTTCCCTTGGCAAAGTATTTTTAAGGCTCATTCATGTATGAATAATTTAAATTTCGTTTGGAGAATAATAATATATGAAAATATACTTTGTTCATTAATTTTAATACATATTAGGAATTTTCACTTTTTGGTTATTATGAATAATGCTGCTATGAATTTTCATGCATTTTTTGTGTAAATGTATTTTCATTTCTTTTACAAGTAAGTACTTACATGTAAGTAGGTGTGAAATATTTTGTTCACATATTAAATCTATGTTTAAGCTTTGAGAAATTGCACTCTATTTCAAGTGGATGTACAAGGTGAATTTCTCATCAACAGTGTAGGAGGATTCCTATTTTTTCACATTCTGAAAGGCAGTTGTTGTCTATCTCTTTGACCATAGTAATCCTGGTGGGTATAAATTTGTATCATGTTATTTTTTCCATGTATATTTTCAAGATGAGCAATGATGTTGAACACCTCATCTACATGTTGGCCTTTGTTTTCTTCAGTGTAATATTTATTCAGAACTTTCTTATGTTTAGATTAGATTATTTATATTTTTAATATGACTTGAAAGACCCTTGTATACCAGATAGACCCAAATTTCTTGTTAGTTTTTTTCAAATAAGTGACTTGCAAATATTTTCTCCCAGCTGTGCAGTCATCTTTACATTTTGCTGATGATGTATTTGAGGAACTTCATTTTATTTTATGCAGGACACCAGTCTTCTGGGAATGACTAACCAGAGGGGGCAAATGAAAACTAAAGATACAGACAGAGAACTAATTTAGAATGAGGGGGCCAGGGAGCTCTTACCTCTAGTGGACAAAGACCTCTAAGTATTTGGCTCACCTCCTTTTCCACATAGGCAAGGGAGCAAGCAATCAGGCTAATGGAAGATTCATCTGACTCTTATTGTCTACAGTGTGTACCCAGGTAAACATCCAGATCTCAGCTGTATTGACTCCTCTCTGGAACTTGCAATGCTACAGCATGCCTGCACCTTGCCAAAGGAGGAACAGTTTAATGTTTTTCTCTTTTGTGCTCACAGAGAAGGTCAGCTAGACCTTGATCTTCATTGTCTGGTCTCCTACAATTTTAAGCAAGTCCAATGAATATATTTTTCTTTTATCAGTTTGCTATATGTAATCACTAGAGATTATAGAGAATTGCCACCACCCTGAGCCAAATTTGAGTTATTTTTTCTTGTCTTGAGAGAGTGGCTCATTCACTAGAAAACTCTCAGTGAGGAAAAGCAGTTAGCAGGCTTCTTTTAAGCAGCTCTTCTAATTGAGGAGGGCTCAGGAATTCTGCACAACCAGAATCTCACAGGAGCAGACCTTTGCTAAGCTAGTGAGGGTCCGAGCAAGTTTCACATAGTTTAGTTGAGGTATCCTGTTTATAAGGTTGAAAAGATTCTAACAAATGGGAAGGTATAAAAGTAACATATTGTTGCAGACTTCAAGATGTCCTTTTCTGTCATTCATTAACTGAGGGGACTCCCAAGGGGAAGGGGAGGTGACCCCCAGAATCACTCAACTTTACACAAATGGAGTCAAGTTGGCTATCACCAATTGTATTTTGGTGTCATATCTAAAACTGCTTTGTTTCACTCATTCTCTCTCTCCATATCTACAGTTTTTTGTTTGTTTTGTTTTTGCTGGGAGGTTGGTAATATTTTTGTATTCATGTTTATATCCTGTTTTGCTTAATTATAATGTACTATATCAACAAATGTTTCAGCTTCATTCATTTGAATCTGATTATTCAATTTCATCTGAATTGTTTTTTGAATAAGAACTTTATTCTGCCTTTGAATTTTCTTGGTACCCTTGTTAAAAATAAAATGAGTATAAATGTGTGGGATAATTTATGAACTTTATTCCATTCATGTACGTATCTATACCTATATTCCTACAATTCTGTCTAGATTACTGTGCATTTATATACAAATAAGGCCTTTAATTTTGGCTTAGGTCTGATTTAGCTATTCTAGGTCCCTTGTGTTTCTATATAAATTTTCTTCAAAAAATTTCACCTGGGAATTATTTTAGGTATTTTGGTTAATCTGTGCATCAATGCGGGGAGTACAGATATCTTGAAAACCTTCTTATCTAGGAATATGAGCTGTCTTTCCATTTAAATGTTCTCTAAATTGTTTTAAATAATGTTTTATAATGTATATAATTTAAATAATGTTTTATAGTTTTTCATGTATGTGTCCTGTGCTCGTTTTGTTAAATTTATATCTTTTAATATTTTGATGATATTTGTTGAATTAATTCCTAAATTCATTTTTCAACTTGTTAACATTGATAACACATAGAAATATAACTTGTTACTGGATGCAGTATGTCAGTTTATGCTTATGAAAAATGAATAATAAAGTGGGATTTGTATATAAATTTCACAAAAACAAAATCATTTTTAGGAGATGCCGAGAAACAAAATTAGTTTCTGATTTATTCAAACCCTTCATGTTTCTTAAGAAAAATGTAGCAATAAACAATAAAAGAAAAAAAAGTTATATTTAAAAAAAAAGAATATATTCTGAGGGCTGGGGATTTAGCTTAGTGGTTTCGCCACCTGCATCACATGGCACAAGGTTCCAAGTTCTATCCCTGGTACCGAAACAATTGTCATTCATTTCATTCCCTACAGAAAATACACATTCATGTGTATATATTTAATTATTAATTGAATGAAAGTGACATAGTAAAACTTTTTTTTCTTTTTTATTGGGGGGGTACCAGGGATTGAACTCCTATCTTTGTGCTTGCAAGGCAGGCCACCAAACCGCTGGGCTAAATCCCCTGACCTAGTAAAACTATTTTTAATGAATTATTTGTAAAATATATTTTTGAAAAAAGTTATTTGTTTGACTGAATATTGTATTTCACCACAGCATTTAGTTATAAAATTATCTGTGCTACCTAAATGCAGCTATCATACAAAGCCATAATCATTTGATTATTTTATTTTAATTTCTTAGGTCTGATATAAATTTTAGACACTGTTCTCCTTAACTGTTGATATTTTTTTAATTCATGACAGAGACTGGCTGGGTTTAACTTATAAAAACATTTACATTTGTGATTATAAATATGTGTATCTATAATGTGCTCATCACACATGTATAGCAAACACATACACATGTATGTACAACACACATCTACATACTTATGTCTTTTGCAAGAGACATGAAATGTCATTTGTCAGCTAATTTATTTCTATCTTTTTTTACTTTAAATCTATGTATGGTTTTTAATTATAATTTTATCATTCAATAAATCTCACAATGGAAACATTTTAGCATTTATCTGCCATGGCAGATGGCAAACTAATGAGGCCTGCGCTACTTACATACTGATACTTATGTACTTTCCTACATAACACTACTTATATCCATTGGGAGGGAGGTCAAAGAACAAGTGTTATTTATTTTCTTTGCTTCATTTGGTCCTTAAAAATCACTAAGATGGTTTTTAGAGAATATACACTTTACACTTCATAATTGCACTTATTAAAGTTTGTTTCATGCAGATTTGACTGCAAAAAATTCAATCATGCCTCAAATGACTTTTAACAATTTGAAATATTAAACACAATGTTGGGTTAACTCATTTTTCAGAACATTAATTAAGTAGGTATATATATATATATATATACCTCATAATATGATTTTAATTTAAAAAATACATATACATAATTTTAATCATGGTTTGTTGAAAGTGTGTCTTATCAATAACTTCTGTCTCATATCTTCCCTGTGGCCTATGCAAGCTTTTACATTTTAAAGGCCAATCCATTAGTACTCATTTCAGTCTGGTGATAACCTGAAATTTATCTCCCATAGTCAGTGAATTTTCATTCTTAGAAGCAAATCAGTTTTAAATGGAATCAGTTTCATGTGAGGAAAAGCCTTATCTAGCTTGTCCATCACTATCTAATACAGCTGCAGGCAAAGAGAAACTGTTGATTACCTAATGAAAGTAATCATTTAAATATGAATTCTTTCTTGATACATTCCCATCCCTTTCAAAGAAATATTTTTGTATACTGAAAAGGTCATGAAGAGAAAGTTTTCACAGCTATTAAATTAAGAGTTTAAGTTAAAATCAAAGATTGAAAATATTTCAAAATAATATATTTAAAATACTGTGTTTATCAAATCGTGTTTTGAACTTAGAGAAGAATAAAATTTAAAAATTTATGTGTTTCTCTCTAATGGCTATATATTTTTCCTCATATATCCTGTTAGATATAGAAATTATTATATTTACTTAGCAAATAAATCACTTTCCATCCTAATTTGTGTTTAGTATTTCTTTGATATTTATTTTTGTATATTTTTATCTCTTTTTTTTCTTGCTGAGCTTCAAAATTATTTGTAAGTTGTTACCTTCTTGTCCTTCTATGTTTCCAAGCACGTATCACCTCATGGAAACTGCATTCTCTGAGTTGCCAGGAGTCCTATTGATAGTCAACATACTAAACCTAGTCTGATCCATCTCAGTAGAAGATATGACTATCTCTTGGACATTGCTTCCAGTACCCCAAGACTGTGTGAATTATATTCAGCTACTGAAAGGAACCATGTTTACTACAACCCAGTGAACTAAGTTTCAGCCACTGTATGCAGGCCTGGACAGTGGTTGAATTCTTGCACAACAGATTGATTCAGAAAAATGACACAATCCTAAACAGTCTTACATGCGAAGAGGTTTGTGTCTATTTGTAGGAAGGAAGTCAATTTATCGCTTAAAGAAAGTCAAACATGACTTTTCCTTCTAGCTGTGGTCGAGTGATATTAAGAATCCTGGGACTGGTAAAGCCTTATGAAAGACATCACTAACAACAAGCGCAGAGAAGAAGGAGCGAGCCGAACAACAGGAACCTGTAAGGCAAGCATGTGGCATTATTTGACCGAAAGAGTAAGAGAGGTCCTGTGACCGTATTTTCGTTAAAGAGTTTTGGGGGTTTTTGTTATTTTGTTATTGTTCTAATACTAGGTATTTAAGCTAGGGCCTTATACATACTAGACTTACATTTTACAACTGAGCAACATGTCTAGTTTTACTTGAAGAGTTTTTAGACATTCAGAAAGAATATATCTTAATCAAAACACTGATCTTCCATTAATATGTTCACTATTAACCTGCATCTAACTGATATTTTTCTCCCTTGTGACAACTGTGTTACATAAAAACTTTAATAAAACACTTGCCATTAAGCTAGTTCTTATTATACATGCTTCTTTTTCCTCTTCAAACACTTCCTCTTTAAGGGTAAAAGCTCTGAGATCCACCCAAACTGTGCATCATAACTGACATTCAATTAATATTTGCTCAAATATTTATTAAATTAAAAAATAAATAAATAAATGAAAAATTGGTGAATTGCCATAACTAAAGTAATATTTATCCTTTAAATGCATGATTAAATTTAGACTACTTATATATTTATCCTTTTATGTATTTTCTAACTTTTTGAAAATAGATGAGAAATGAGTTCTATCTGTTGGCTGAGCAGTGTGATTTCTATTTTTTTCTTTCTCATTGAGTTTATCGGTACATTTTAGGTATACAGTACAGTTACATTCATCATTGGGATCTTGTACCTTTACATGACAGGTCTTGATTCTCATTTTTACCCCTTGTCCCTGACCTCCCTTCATTCCCTCCTCCCCTCCCCATTTACAAACACCTTTTTTCCATTTTTCATTTTCTCATATTTTTCTTTTCTCTTATTACCTTTCCCCTACCCTTTCTGCATTCCCGACACCTTTAACCCTTTTCTTCCTGTTTCACAATGTCAATTATATCATTAGGATCTTACGTACTATTATAGTTTTTCACACCAGAGAAACTATTCGGTATTTATACGTGTGACTTATTTATGAGTAGTATGATTTATTTGTGACATTCATTGAAGAAAATTGCACACAAATTTTTTTTCAAAAAAGTATGCTGTTTAATATTATATAATAATATCAATATTATTAAAAATAAGGCTATCATACTTCCTTGTCTTAAGACCAAGAAAAACAGTTAAAACATTTAAAAGTGGAAAGAAAAAATATGCATTATATTGTTGATTTCCTAGATTCTGTAAATCCTTGTACTTGGAGAAACTAAAAATAACCTATTATTTAGCACTTTAAGCATGACACCTTTATTAATCTATAATAAATATGCATAGAGTTTATCTCTTTTTCTTGTGTTTGTTACATTTATATTAACTTTAGGGGCCAGGGGTTTAGCTCAGTGTTTCTACCACTTGCTTACAATTATATCACCTTCATGAAATTAGATAATGACAGAAGAAGGAGAAAGATGGTAAATTTTACATAATATATAGAGAGATCAACAAATAAATAATTACTAAATCTATTCCAAATCAATTCAATTTAGCAATGAATTTTAAAGTTTTAAAATTGCTGTTTGCTGATCATTATCATTATGAAGTTAAATCTTTTAAAATGATGAAAAATTTTATGCTTAAATTACAGATGCAATGATCATTTTTCTCTAACCTTTATTAAAATTGACACTCATTGTAAAAACAAAAGCAATTACATGATCTAGCAACAGAGAAATGGATAGTGAAAGTGGAAACCAGAAGCAACAAAATTAAAAGTTACATATTATCAGACATCTTTTGGAATTGAATATTTATTATGTTTCCTTCTGACATGGAAGTAGTTTTTTCTTCATATTATACAAATCATGAGGAAGAAAACAAACATACCTATCTCTTTCCTATTTCTCCCTGACCAGGCATTTGTAAAAGCAGACTCAAGCGATCTAAAGTAGTTCAGAGAAGACTGGCTGTTCTCCCAGAATACTGCATTGCCTTGTTCAGTCCAACAGTCTAAAACTGGTCCCTAGTTCAAAGGCTAAGAAGCCTAGTTTGCCAGCAACTGGCCTCTGAGCATACATCTGTCTCTGAGAGATGGATTCTGGTTAAACTCACAAAAAATTGAAATGTTTTATTTGAGTGAGAGATATGGCTGACTCTAGGACCAAAAAGCTATTGAGTTACTAAACCCATTTTCCCTATACAGATTTTATAGGGAAGTTAAATCTCACCTACTACATAAACACATATACATGCAAATCACTGCTTTAAATTCTTTACCTGAATTATCTAATTTAACTTTCCCAATAATCTTGTGAGGAAGATATTCTTGGTAACCTCATTTCACAGGTGAGGAAACTAAAAGTTGGAAAGGTTAAGTGATTTTCAGTTAAATTGTTGAATAATTGGAGGAGACAATTTAATTTAAGTAATCAGGTTGAGGAATCAGGAATTTTATGTAACATGCTATACTGCTATTCCTGAAAAGAAATATGGTCTGTCACTTGTTTTTCTATGTCAGTACTAATTTCTCTGTGTGTTTGAGGCTGGATGAATAGTTCTGCATCAGAATTTCTGTTTTTTAACCAGTAATTCAGTAAGCACTTATAATTTGATAATAGTAGTCAAACCCACTGGTGAATGTTATACTCAGTTTTCTAAATTTTCATCAGATATATGCTCTGTTTTATGTATTGGAGTAGTAAAATCAATTTACAGTCCAACTCCAACTTTAAAGATTTCAGAGGCAATTTGTCATGTATCCTTTCTTTAATTTCACACTGGTTTCATAGTTTAACTTTCAGAGTTCTATTTATAGTTGAAGATTCCGTTGTAAATTATTGGGAGAAAAACTGAAATTCTCTCGTTAACTTCTAAAGCCACATCTTTTTAACTGCTTCTATTTTGTAAGGACAGGTGAAAAAGTTGACTTTTCTCTTTGCCTGCAATAGGGAAGGAGGAGTATATATGAAAGAATTTTCTTACTTCTCAGTTTCCTTCATTTCTATATGCTATACTGATAGTTAAGCCAATATTATAAACAACTAAGCTTTCAGCTTTATTCATTATTATAACCTCTAAGGAAATTCTGATTGAGGTTTTTAATTTGGCAATTAGCAAGAAAAAATTGACCTTGTTTGAATTATATCGAATAGCTCAGAGTCCTAATTTAAAACAGAATCTCTAAGGATGTGTGTACCAGACACCTCTCACCGCCATGTACACAAGTGGATGTACACTCACACACTCACATACGCGTGTGTGTCTATCTCTTGCCTGCAATTGTGACCTCAGTTCTATTTTATATGTAAATGTACTCAAGGTGAAATGCTGGCTCTACATTGACTATATCTGTTACACAGAGTGCCTCATTATTATTATTATTATCTTGTATAAATAGGACAAGTTATTCTTAAGCACTGAACAACAAATATATAAAAGAGTAGAAGTATTTGATTCACACAATGTGTTAGGGCTTAAAATGTTAGTTATCTTTTAATTGAATATTTAATTTGACTCTTTAATCTGACATGAAATTTATATGTGTAAGATATTATTCTCAATGAATTAATTATTTTTAAATGAGCTACCCATATATTAAACTGGCTGAAAACCATGAACTTAAAATATGAAGAATCAAGGATTATATCCATATCTTTCTGATTTTCCCTTTTTCTTTCTCACAGCCTCAGAGCTATCAGTTCAACTGCATAAAGACCAATAGACTTGTAAGAAAGCAAAAGTGAAATTTCCAGCTCTGATCCCTAGGTTATCTCTTCATTTTTCTTGTGTCTCATTTATTTTGTGGTTACTAAAATTTTCTTAAACAATTTTATATATGATGCTATAAAATACACATTGTTAAATATTTAAACATTAAAAAGCAAAAATAAAAGCTGACATTTCTGGATATTAAAGGGGCACATTCTACTATTTCATGTAATCCATATAGTCAGAAAGGAATCTGCAAATCAAAATGGAAGAATCTTCTGAAGTTAGAAAGTCCTTCAATTGTTATTCTTATTCTGAGTAGTAAGTGATTGTGAAAGGAAGTCATAGAAAGAATAATCTAAAATTCTGGACTACTTTTGAAAAATCTTAAAGTAATAGCACACTAACTTCCAATTTATTTTTTTATATGAAGAAAGTAAAAAAAAAATATGAACTTGAAAAAGCATGTATTTTAATCTATATTCTTACTAGATATTGAGGTTTTTTAAAAAGAGCATGATCAAACTGAAGTAAACTTGGTGGAGTGTCACATAAGAGACATACATCTTAGTCTGACCACTTGTAGGGCCTTAGAAAAGTGATTTCTCCACTCTAAATCTTTGTTTTCTAATCAATCACAGAAGTAGGTAACATGAGATAAACTCCACAAAAGCTTCCTTCTTTGTATTGCTTTTTTTTTTCTTTATTTTTATCAATTACTATGCAATCTAATGAGTTTTATCTACAATCCCATGTTCTGGTTTGCAGTACCCAGGTAGTTGAGGGACCTGCTCTGCTTACCTTTTTACAGCTATAGTTTAAATTATATCAATATATTACCATTACCAGGTTACCAAATATTTCTCATACAACTACTAAAAGTAACTGAAGGGCTGGGGATTTAGCTCAGTGGTTCTGCCGCCTGTCTTGAAAGCACAAAGTCCAGAATTCATTCCCCAGTACAAAAGGAAAAGTAACCTTATATAATAAATTACAAATTTTTTAAAAAGTAGACTAGTAAGGATAGGTACTATACCCATTTCGTAGATTAGATGTATATTCTTTTATTTTATTTATTTATTTTGGTACCGGGGATTGAACTCGGGTCCTTGTGCTTGTAAGGCAGGCCACCGAACCGCTGAGCTAAATCCCCAGCAGATGTATATTCTTTTAGAAAGCTTAACTTTCCTAATTTTTTTTTCATCAATTTTAAGGAACTGTTGAGCTTGAATCTCTGGCAATCTGACTCATAATTTGTGTGATGAATCTCTTAGGATCTTCTTAGTTTTACCTGCTTGAAAGAAGTTTGACTTTGATGCTGAGAAATGCTGAGCAGAGAAGGGAAAAAATAATTTATTTTCAAGCCAGACACACCTAGATTTAAATCATAAATCCTTTATTTCAATAGCTAAATTTCCATATTTATGAAATAGAAATATTTTTGTCTACTTTTTGGAAGGTACATTGAAGAAAATCAATTAACAACATAAAATATTATATGGAAAATATATATAACAAAACACACAATATGAACTTGTGTCCAAAGAAAGGTAGTTCACACAGGCACCTATGTTGCTAATAAGAAACTATGAATATATTAACAATTTCTTGGAACAAAATTTCTTTTTCAGGAAAACAATAAAATTGAAATGTCAAAATTAGAGAAACACAATATTTTGATTTAACCATTATTTATTTTATCACAGATGTCATTTTAAAATAGTAGTATTCATTTATTATTAGCTATTTAACTGAAAAAAAGCCCAATCCAGTCACTATACTATAAATCAATAGCTATATCACTTATCATTGTTGCTGAGGTTGCTCAGATAATGAGAAAATTAAACTAAATCTCAAACTGATTGCAACTCTTTCATCATCTGCTACAAAATTAGAAACTGAAGAGCTAGTCTTAGACTTAGAATATATTTCTGTATTTAGTCAGCAGATATATAAATATATATATATATATATATGATAACAAATTGTATAATTTGAGCTTTAAAAAGAGATTATTCCTGCCAATTTTGATTGCTCTGCATCTAATGTTTATGTGTGTGGCATTTAAGACTTTTTAAAAATATACTATTCAAGAGGTTCTTATGAATATGGTTAAACACATAGTAATCTATTCATTATCTTAATTATTTGCACAGAATGCAAATTATAGTCAGAAGCTGTTCAATCAATGTATTTTTGGAAAAGTCATGCAGAGAATCAACATTAAACAAGTATTTGCTTTCAATTAGGAATGTGTGACTTTCTTACAGACAATCATTTGAAAATATAATCTGCACACTAATTGTAAATTGCAAAGTCATCTTCAAGAGACACTGCTTCATGGTTTTTTTTTTTTTAAAGTTAATTATACCTTTTCATCTCTAGATGGTGCTGTAAGTACCTTCATCACAACAAGACGTTAACACTGGCAGAAAGGACAAAAGAAAAGAAAATTTAAAAATACAAGTACAGAAGAACCAAATAAATTAACATAGAAAAATTCTTGGAACTTTGCTGTAGGCCAGGAAAGCATATGTTGTCAGGTGATTAAGCCAATGACAAAAATGTATAAGTGTTGTCCTTTATAGGATTAGGAAAACAGCTATAGCAGATAAATATTTAAATCTAATTAGTAAATTCAGAACTGATATTTTCCAAACTGTCTTATAAAACTTTTTAAACATCTACATGTTTTAGTGTTACTTAGTTGAAGAGACACATATACACAACAAAGTCACTAAACTATGAATTATTTTTATTCATCTATTAACTTTCAGACAAAAATTCTAGATGTATAGATGTCACATTAGCTCAAAATATGTTTCACTCCTGTAAATTTGTTTTTAAGTGTAATAATTAAAACATGAAAATTATTATAAGAAATACAACTGTCACTGTCTATAAAACTTTTTTATTTGTATTGTTTTTTGTTTTTGTTTTTTTTCTTTTTTTGGGTACTGGGGATTGAGCTCAGAACCTTGTGCTTACAAGGCATATACAATGCCACCAAATCCTGGAGTTGAATCCTCACCCTCTATAAAATTTTTATTGAGACACTTAGTAGCTTATTTGTTCAAGGACACTCTATGACTGTTATTACACTAAAATCCAAAGTGTATTGTTTTTTTTCAAAACCCATAAGGTGTTGAGGAACAGGCCTGCAATCCTAGCTCAGGAGACTGAGGCAGGAGTATCACTATGAGTTCACAGCAACCTAAGATAAATAAAGACCTCAAGGAC
This sequence comes from Fukomys damarensis, assembly GCF_012274545.1. Taxonomy (NCBI): domain Eukaryota; kingdom Metazoa; phylum Chordata; class Mammalia; order Rodentia; family Bathyergidae; genus Fukomys; species Fukomys damarensis. The sequence goes on from NW_022900918.1 coordinate 2,266,909, forward strand.
AGCCTGAGCTAACCAAGTACTTGTTTCAAAAAAACGAAGACATAAAAACCATAAAAACAAAGACTTATGGACTCCAAAGTATAAACTAATACTTAGTCTTTACAGAAAGAGTTTTCTAACAGATTAGAAGAAAGCTATAGACTATTGAATGATTTAGTTTGATGGTATGATGGGTAAGCTAAATTATTAGACTGTTTGTCTCAGGAGGCACACAGCAGATTACTAAAACATATTTCTTGATATCCTTGGGTGGACCAGGGAGTCCTGATTTAGGTTCTGTGTCTTGTCCCTTACTCCTTCTCTCTGGCTCTGTTCCCCTATTCTCAGCTTTCCAGGCACAATGAATTAAGCAGGTTTGATCTGTCATGTCTTTCCACTACGATGTTTCTGCCTTTCAACAATTTTAACATGGACTGAAACTACAGAGCTATAAGGCAAATCAACTTCTCTTCCTGTAAGTTTTTGGTGTTAGGTACTTTCCCCAGCAACTGTGAAGCTAATTGAACTGGTTACATGATTGTTAGAGAATAACAAAAACAAACAGACTGAGGTCTAAAGTATTACCCTAACACATTGCAGTCATGCCAATAGGATATATTTAGTTATTTTTCAAATTTAGTACTATAGAGAATCCCAATAAAGAAGTCACTAATTTGTCCATTAACCCAGATAAAATATAACACATTCAAAGATTAAATATGAAGCTAAAGTTATCATTTCATATCATGTAGACAAAAATGCAAATAGTAAAACTCCACTGAATTATACTTCTTTGCAATCTAGACTGTTCTGTTCTATAATTTTCTCCAATATCATACTTGAAAATTAATGAAAAATTTGGTTCTCTTAAGTATGTTAATTTCATCAATTGTTCCAAAAATATTTCTTTTGAGGAGAAAAACAGGAATGTGTTTCTGTTGCTACGCTTAAGAGCCTTATCATTCCCCTCCTGTATAATCCCTGTGACCTTTTATCTTATTATTGTGTTATCAGTACTGTGGTTTGCAAGAGAGGTACAAATTCAAAACTATTTAAGACAAAGAGAAAAAATAATTTGTTGGAAGAACATTCAGGCATTTCATGTACTAGAGATGGAAATTTGAGTGGGATGATCAAACTCCCTCCCCCAATGGTACTGTCTCTGGCATTTCTGTGCTCTTTAGAAGTGGTTAAAACCACAGGAATACTAAGAATAAGAAGTAGTCTTCAAAGAAGATATATTCTAGCTCTAATGTGTCCCCTTTAAAATAAGGTCTGTTTAGTACAAGGAGTGAATTAAGTACACAAATAACTGAGATTTATATTTGCTGTTGTTTCAATTTTCCATTCCATTTTATTCAGATAGATTGCTATGTTAGGTTGGAGTTATCTGAACTGTAGAATCACTGTACATTCTGTGAGTTGTGGTAAAAGCAAAAGTCACTATGTCAAAGGAAACTGAACATTATTACAGTACACATTAAGCTATTGTGACTCCATTGATTTTTCTTGTCTTCAATATAAAATGTTATCTTTGAGACAGACTGTGGAAGCTACAGCTAGTGCTACTTGATTTGTATTCAAATTTTACTAGCAGTAGAAAACTTACTTCTATTAGCAGGAAATTTTATAATAGAGTAATACGTAGAAATATATGGCAATATGTAGAAATAATTGACAGAGATCAGTTTTATATTACAAAGTAAGTGAAATAAAAGACCTCTGTTCAAGATATTTCCTTTGGCTAAATAGCCAGTTTGATTTGCCACACGGTCAATATGATTGACTTGGTAGTAATTAATTAACAATTAACACAGACCCTATACAAACAACCATGAAATTAGTTGATGTCTGAGTATGGAAATTACCATAGATCTGAACAGCACACTATTAAGTAGAAATATATGATTGCCTTTTTGTAAAGATTCTATTAATCTATACTCATAAGGAATGCATTCTGCAATATATTAATTCATTTATTCTCATGCATTCTCTTTTTTTTACTATTCTAATCCAACCTGCTGGCCTCACAGAAAGAAAATTTAAATCTTTATCCTTATAACACATTTCTTTCAATTGCACATAAGATACTCTCTTTTCCTTATTCGCTCTTTCTTATGATTAAAAAAAATCTCAATTTCTATGGCAATTCCTATTACAATAGGAATTCTTTTATCATTTTAGTTATCTGCAGTCCAAATTCCAGTTTGTTGTGTGTGTTTTGTAACATGTACTACTGAAGAAGATTAAAGGCCTATTAACCACTCATGCCAGGATGTATTTTTCCACGATTATTGTACTTTTGGCATCTACATTATATTTTGTTTACAATTAACAAACTGTCAAATTTCAAAAACATGGTTTCACAGTTGCTTCAATTAAATCTTCACTTCCTTATCTAAATTGCTACACAACAATAACTCCAAATCATACTTTGACTACATATACACTTTCTGTACAAAGCAACTGTTAGATTTCTGCAAAGGAACAAAATTGGACACTTATTTTGCATTTACTAAAAATTTTCTCAACTTTGGTTACAGATTTAAAATTGAAGAGATAAAATTCCCAAGAAATAAAAGAAGGAAAATTCTTCTTGCCGTTGGTTTGGTAATCACTCCTTGTGCATTGTACCAAAAAAGACAAGAAACAAAAGCAAAATTACATATTTGAAACTATATCAAACTAAGAAATTTCTATGAAACACAGGAAACCACAGAGTGCAAAGATAGTCTATACAACTGAAGAACACATTTCCACACCATATATCTAATTAAACATAAAAACATCAGTTATAACTCAATAACAGAAGAAAATTTAAAGTGAGCAAAAGACATTTTTACAAAGAAGATGCGTAATTATATACAGGTATATGAAAAGTCATTCAAAACTATTAATCATCAGGGAAATGCAAATGGAAACCACAATAAGCTATTACCACATTTGTTAAGATGGCTATCATCAAAAATAGTGAAAAATGGCAAGAATGTTGAGACACTCGCACTCTTGAATGTTGTTCTAAGAATGTAAAATTGTACAATCAACTGCTGTGAAACACAATATGATGGTCATTCAGAAATTTAAAATAGAGCTACTATATGATCAAGCAGTTCCAATCCTGTGTATATGAGAGAATTGAAGGCAGGATTTCAAACAGCACTTTGCATTGTCTTATTCATCACAGCAACACTGACAATAAATGACTGTAGAAATAAAGTACAGTATATGCCTGCAATAAAAATATTTGGTCCTATAAAAAAATGAAATCCCGTCATATAATACAACACGGATGAACTATGAACACATTATGTCAAGAAAGTTACAGGACAAATACTGCATGATCCCCTCTATACCTAATCCAGTATAGACAAATATATAGAAGTAGAAAGTAAATGGTGGTTGTTAAGAGGTTTGGAGAAACGAGAAGTAAGCAGTTGCTCTTCAACAAAGGTATAAGTTTAGTTATAGAAAATAAATTAAACAACAATGTAAATGCAGTTAATTTACTTATAAGAATATACTAAAGGACCTATTTTATATCTTGTATATCATGATAAAAATAAGTGTGTAGATATATGAAAAAACAAAACAATAATTATTTGGATAAACATAAAAATTTTTCATCACATATTTTGGAGATTAATCCTAATTAACCTGGAAATAAAATGAACACACTTGCTTAAAATTGTAGCTGAGTGATTTGGTGCAAGCTGTCAGTAGACTGACTCGGGCATATGAAATGGTCTACACAGTAGAAATATCAGGAAAGCAGTTTTCAGTCCTAGCTAACCAATTGTGCACCAGTTATTTAACTATAGCTTTCTCTTGTCAAATAAGTGTAAAGAATCCTGCCTTATTTGCTCTTTTCCAGAAAATCATATACGTCCACACCTCCTTAAAATTGCTCAGAATAGATTTTCTGCTTGAAAAACACTTTTCCCATTCTACTAAACATTTTATCTGCTCCTTCTAGTTTCCAGTAACCATTTTCTGGTGTGTCATCTATAATATACATAGTAATAATTATGTCTTCGCACATGTTCAAGGACAAGGAAAATCTGAGCAGGGAACAGAAGGAGATACCAGCTGACAGGTGCTGGTATTCTGGTGTCTATTCCTCAACCAAACACCTGTTTAAGCCTTGGATTGAAGGCTGAATGGTCCCTGAAAGGCACAACAATGGATGTGTTTGGGAAATTCTTCACTAATAATAAAAATAAGTCTCTGCAATTGTTTTCAGTAAAACCATTTCAAAAAAAAAATCACTCAATGAATAAACTACCTAATAATGTACTGTTTCAAAGAAACACTTTGGAAGTCTATAAAGATCTTGTTTTCACAGTGATAAACCATAGATGGATTCTTCACAATTCAGGTCTCTTAGATATTTTTTAGTTGTAGTATTCTTCTACGCATAACACCTCCTAGCAGTTATTATTTTGTTACCATGTACGTTTCTTTTGTCATATGTCTGAATAGCACTGAAACCCAAGTCCACGAGATGAGGGTTTTAAGGTAAGTAACAAAATACATCAGTCCTGCCTGGATTTTTAGCATATTTCTAAATTTTCAGTTGCAACAACCACAATAACATACACCAAATGCAAATTCAGAGAATATGTGAATCGAGGATTATTAATTCATATCAGTTAAATATATGAAAATCTTGTTTTGTTTTGAATTCCTTTTATTTTTGCTTCAAAGTATATTGTGACTCTCTGTGTGTCCACTGTGAACTATTAGCAAACAAATAAACAAAAAACTGTAACCATTACTAAAAGACAAGCCCTTGAACCCAGCTCCAGTGTCCCAGAAGCAGAGAGCAAAGGGAGAAGATGGAGTGGGGGATACAGTCTTCCAGACCGCTCCCACAGTGGCCTGCCTCTTCCCACCAGATTCTGTCTTCTAACAGAGATTCAGCTACAAAATTCCATAATCCAATCACTGTCCCAGTGAGTGAGGCTCTTGAGGGATATCTAGACATAGAGCATAATAGCTAGCATCCTCTTCCTTGATAATTCTGTGCTTTACTTTTTTAATCTCTAAAATTAGATGAATTAGACCAATCTCAAACTAAATGTGAGTCTTCCTGGAACTGATTATGTTCCTTAGCCAGTATTTCCCAAATGATAATTTCAATTTGGTCATATTACTTAAGAATAAATATCAAAATTTAAACAGAGCAAGTAAAAGCAGTAAAACCATTCAAATAGTATAACAAAACTTCAAAGCTAAAAGCAAAAGCCTCTTCTGTACTAGAAAAGAAAAGCTGTTTGTTTTGCACTTAATAAAGTTAATGGAATACCGTTTAAATCCAATGCCTGTAAGCTGAAAATTAATTCTATGTCTCTAGTGAGTAGAATAAATTATTTAATGCAAAAGTTTGATTGAATAAAGCTTCTTTTGGTTTGTATATCACCTAGTAGGATAAGCATTCTTCCCTGTATATTATTTTACTAGGACTGCATAATTATAAAGAGGAGACTATAGGAAAATGAAAGGGAATAAAGAAGCTAGAGTTGATGCGAGTCAAACTTTCTGTACAGTCGGGAGCATGTTAGTAAGAGACAACGTTAATTCTCCTTCACCATTGAGAGAGGAAGCACTATGTGAATCACAAAACTTGCCTAAAGGCACAAATCAAGTAATTTAAAGAGTTTGCTTGGTTAGAATCAGGCATTCAGACATCCTGGTCAGTGTTTCTTCTGCTAATGATAATGAATTCTACAAACACATGTAATTCTAATTCTATTTCTTTAGGTCAAATAATTGGAAATTGCTTTTTAAAGATGAGAAAAATGCATTCCTCATAAATAAAAATGTATTAACATTAATTTTAAGCAATGTAAAATATAGAAAACATAAAAATCTATAACTATTTTAAACATTATAACCTTTTAAATACAGTGATAGAGATATATCACACATAAAAATAATTACTTCATGTTGTTTTTAAAATTTAAGTCTTATGCACTTCAGAACAAAAGTTGAATTCATTTGCTAAAACTGCTGGTGTCAGAAATTGTTATTCTGACTAAAGAGAAATAAAAACATAACATTGAGGATCATGACCAAAAATTTGAAATACTGTCAGGGACCAACATTTTCACTCCAAACAGGAGCAGTTGCTCTAGCAATTTTGATTGGCATTTTGAAATGTGTTTGTGAATAAAACAGAAAGAAAATGGCTTTCCTCACATTCAAATGCCCACGTGGAGTTAATAAAGGGAGCAATGCTTTATGGGTCATTGGGGAAGGCGATCCATCTGAATGTTTGTTCCTGAGGATGATAATAGTGGAATGAATATTCTTCTGCATCATATAACTCAGACTAGAGGAAAAAATGATAGATGATGATTGATTTACTACAACAAACCTGAGAAACAAAGGGTGGAAGAAGTAGGAGGAAAGAAAAAAGAGAACAGGAGCTATTCCGGATTCTGTGACCCTGTGATAAATTTAAAGCCCAAGAGGTCTGAACCCAGCCACATATATATCGTCTAACTTTGTCCTCTCCTGTGCCCTTAAGTGTAAAACCATAACTGCATTATAGAAAAAGCCAGACAAAATTTGAAGACAAGTTTTGTTTTGTTTTGTGTTGTTTTCCATGACTAAAATAGGCATTTCACCTAAAACTTTCCAAACAAATGGTTGTCTGCTCTAGGGTGAAAGATGAGTAGCGAATGAAATTTCTCACCCTGGGTCAGGAGCACAGGCTGTGCTGACAGGAAATAATCAGAAACAAAATGTCCCTTTTGTGGCATTGCTTTTACGATTGTTTGAGTTTGAGACGTTAAGATGATAGAATTAACCTGTTTTGTACTGTTCCTTTTCTTTCTCACCCCTTGAGAGTTGCCTTTTAATGTCCGTCCTTTCTACTAAAAACAAAGCACAAACTGCATTTATTTTAAATCCTTCAATTTTTCAGAGAGGCTCAGCAAAATTTCTTTATTTGCCTTTTTGTGTGCAGAATGGAAAAAAAAAATAAGGCAATGTGTATTCCTAATGCTTGAGTATGTAAGACATATGACTTAATTTTTCTAGGTCATATTTGTTTTTACTAAGACTCAGACAAGGAAGTAAGCATAATCTAGTGTCTGAGATTAGCAAATGTTATATGAAATACAGGGAGGGAAATAGAGAAGTGTATTGCACAATAATTATTTAGGTTGCGGTAAATAATTGGTTGATACCTTTTTCATCAGTACACATCTGTATAGCACAAGTGTGTGAACATACATGGTTTCATATGATTTTTATGGGAAGATACAGTTTGGTGTGATTTTAAAATCTGGTAATGTATTCTAATTTAAGAGTTAAAGCCGCTTAATATTACACTTCCCATTCAACCTTTGCATGAGTGGCTTCAAAATGAGCAATTAATATATTAATTATCATCACTTTTAACAAATATTTAATACAGATACTAAGTGAGTGACCACAATTTGATTTTCATGCCTTTGAACATATCTCTGAGAATGGCAAAGATACTAAAATAAAATAAAATATGAGTCATATATGGGCTACAGTTGAAGTTCTGCTAACCTTTCTGTTATAAAGATGTGAACATGTGGTAAATAAAATGTAAATTAGATGATTTTCTATATTGAGATGTAATTAACATTCTATTGTTATGTTCTGAGTTTAAAGATATTGTACAACATGAGTTTGGCTTAGGTTCATTATGCTTGTTATCTTAGAATGGAGTAATTGGGTGCAAGCAAAATAGAAGTCTACACAGCCAGGCTATATGTATGGAGATTATAAATCCAAAATTGTATCTTTCCTTTGCAAATGTGATTCGCACAGGGGTGAATGTTTTGACAATATAATGTCATTCATGCCATTATATTTTATTTTACTTCCCTTGTTTCGTTGTACTCAGAAAATTAGGCTAATCAATCAAATAAAGGGAATTGGCATGATGACAGTAATATCAGTGTGACCTATCTGAGCATTTCACTGAGGTTTTCAAATGTCATATTTTACTTTATTTCCTAGGCGTAGTATTAGCATACTTTCAGGAAATTGTGCAATAAGAAACTGATACATATATTCATAAACACTTTAAAATCAGTGACATCTTATTCATCCTCACCCAAAGTCTTCTCTTCTTTACAGTTAAATAGCTGCAAACTATGTTGTTCATTAGATATTTCTGGATTTATAGTTTATTTCCAATACTTAAACAATTTCTCTGCAACCTCTTTAAAGATGGAAAAATATTGTACCCTTCAAAGATATGTGTATAAATCTTAACCCTATGCTCACTGAAAATTTGGACAATTCAGACAAATTCAACAAGATTAGCGTTTGTTGACATTAATTTGAATAACTACTGGGTTAAATATTTCTATAGTTATAAAATATTTTATCTTAACATTTTGAGTTATTATTCAAAACTAAATACCTCCCTTGATCATTTTACCTAGCCATATCTTATCCTTTACTGTAACTATAAGGAGAAAGTAGAAAACAATTTCTTAGGACTTAGAGTTTATAAAAAGCCATGATTAAATTGAGAAAGACAAAACAAAATAGAAAACAAAATTGCAGAGATATTAAAGTTGAGAGGTCATGAAAGATAATGAAATTAAGATAGCTTATAAAACATCAAGGAGAATCAAAAGCCCATAATTTTTCTTTTTTAACCACCAACTCTGGAAACTTACCGGGTAGTCTTTCATCTGCATCTACTTCACATATTCATTTACAGCAGTTATATGATACAAAAGATGCAAACTTGTGACAGTTCTACTTTGCAGCTGATCTAATGGAAATTACTGACTAAATGGAATTATACATATTGCACACTTAAGTGGTTTTCTAAAAGCTATTGGAAAAAATGCTAACTCTCATTCTTTCTTAAGAAGATAAATGTAGAATATTTCACTCATTTATACAAGATTAGGTCAAACGTAATGAATATCGATAAAGAACCCTTACATTTTAATGTTTGACAGTGTCAAGGAGGAATAAAGATGAAATAGCAATAATAACAGCAACAATGATAACAGAAATAATATTGTTATAAAATGTCATGCTCACATTATGATAAAACAGATATAGAGGAATTACTTTGTCATAGAATTTTGAAGACCAAAGAGTTTAGTGGTTTTCCCTAAATTTATCTATCATCTATCTATAGAAATTGTTTCATCAATATTTTTGGAAGAGTTTATATTAAGTAGTCAGATATTTGTAATTGACTCCAGCTTTTCGGTGTTTCTTTGTTTGTTGTTTGTTTTGATTTGATTTTACTTATTGTATTTGTCAACAGCAAAGAGTTAAGCATTTATGGGCTTCTCAAAGGTAAATATTTCACTTTCTTCTTCATCATGACCTATTCAACCAAAAACATTTCCATTTATTTATTTAAAAAATTTTCCTTGAGAGATTCCCCACAGTGCGTGTATATTTTTGAGGGAATTTATTGTATGTTCCCTCTTCTTGAATCTGGACACAGCTGTGATTCACTGGCATGTAATTCAATGTAGTAGTAGTGATGCTATATGAATAATGCACTTACTTTCTTGGTGTAACAGTACTTGTACTTGAAGCCCAGAGCAAAGAAGATGGCTGTCCAAAATACTCCAGACTAGGAAGAAGTTTATAACAGCTAATGAAGACAGAACATGTGGATAGTTTCTGATTATATAAAGAGAAAGAGAGGCCTAGCTATTCTTATATATATATATATTTTTTTTCATTCACCTCTTCTGGCCCTCAACACAGTCCAAATGCATCTTTCTGAGATATAAGAAACAATACTCCTAAGTGAATATTTGTGAATTCCTGACCACAGGTAATGGTTGTTTTAAGCTCGTGTATTTTGGGATGGTTTCAAACCCCCAAAATAGATACTGGTAATGTGTTTATTCTATGTTTGGACCTTTAATATAATGATGAGATCAAATTCTTGGATAGAACTGAAATGGTGTTTTTGCCTTACAATTTCTTACCATTTGAACTGTTTTCTAAAAATTTAAATATATTTAGTTGTTTTCTTTACCAATACACATTTTCTGATGACATGTAAAGTATTTGACATTTAGATTTTATTTGATTTTAAAGAATGTCTTGCATAAGCCTCATATTCACTCACTTCTTCAGGGGGATGTGCAAATGTG
>NW_022900918.1:2277366-2293324 GCF_012274545.1 Fukomys damarensis
TATAAAATATATATATATGTGTGTGTATGTGTGTGTGTGCGTGTGTGTGTGTAGTATATAGAGATAAAAAATGATATTAATAGACCACATATAGCTATGTATATGCATATATATGCAAATAAGTATGGCAAAGTAAGTCTTAATATAGCAAAGAAGTGAAGAAGAGTTACAGAGCATGAGAGATTTTTAATCCTTGGGAAGTTTGCCAGAATGAGAGATCTTGGGAGTCATAGGAAGGGAGAGCGTGACTGTTTTAGAAATAAGACCTACACTAAAATGAAAACGTAGTTCAAAAAAGTTACCAGAGCTTTCAGAATGATTTACTCGTCAAATTGCTCTAGACCTGGTTCCTTGCTTCTTTGCTTCTGATGGTCAAATATTTTTGAAGACCATAATAGCTTATAGTATCCTATTTATATGAATTTTAATTAATGCATTTGCTTTTACTTTTAACATTTCAAATTAAGTACATTTAATTTGAGGTTTCATGTTCAGCCAAGACCAAGAGAACTTCCAAATTTAATGTAAAAATAGTGTGCTGTAGCCAGCTCTTTGGGGATCGCAAGGTTTTGACAAGTATTGTCATATTTTACAAAGAAACATGGAGATGAACTCAAAGGAAACCATGAAAACCCATGAATTCTCAAGAACTTGCTATAAAAACTGGACAGCTCCACTAAATTGAAACAGTGAACCTAGGTCTCAGCTAATCCAGAAACAATGAAACACTTCATTTCAAACCTGACCAGGGTCTAGACAAACTTGACTTTCTTCTCAAATTGAACTTTTCCAAATAGCTGAGTTCGCATGCTATTGGATTTGAAATGAAATCTCACTTTGACGTTTGCTGAGATGAAAAGGACAACTTTTGCTAAAGTGAAAAAAAAAGCAGAAACATATATTTATTTAAGTCTTCTGAATGGACAAGAGAGATAACATTAAGAAACATTTGTCCACTGCTTTAAAATTATGCTTACTTTTGTAGTAATGATGGTTACATAGTTGTCAATTTTCTTTCAATGAAAAGTTTGGTTGTATTTGCTCTCCCATTAAAAATTAGTTGGCTAGTGATCTTCCAGTAGAGTGCATTTAGAAGCAGTGTTATGCTAATATCTCTGCATCTATCTATTATAAGAACTGGCAGTTTCTGTATACTATAATTTGGAACATAAATTTTTGAAAATGTAACTCATCAGGAAAAGAACACACTTTCTGCAAAGACCACAAGGAATCTCCATAAAGTAATTTATCCAAGGACTAGCTTTCCACAGTTCCTACCAAGGCTCTAGATGTGTGAATAAAGATATTCTCATAACTCTAGACTTGCTCAAGAACAAAGTTAGTAGCTTGAGTACCACAGGCACTACCACAATGACAAGTTTCATCTAAATTCCTGATGATATATTGTTTTAAGCACACATTTTGGGCAGATATACACAGCCGATTATAATACCAACCTATTTACTATACCATCAATATGTTTTAATTTTATAATAGCATAGTCTGTTTTCAATAACTCATGTCAAGTGTAATTTGATCAGTTTTTTGAAGTATGCACTTAAAGTAGAAGTTTCTTTCAAGGAAGTAATGATGTTGCTACACAGTAATTCTTTCTTCCAACTAAATCACTCCTTGAAAGTAATCATACCATATAACATCCAGAACACCAGCCCAAGATTTAAAATTACCTTATATAGAAAAAAAATAAAATACAAAGAAGTATGAAGTTCATAAATCATGGTTCAGAATTTTTCCCAGGGGTTACAAAACAAGTCACCTTAATCTCATATGTGTACTTTCACAAACAGTCATAAATTCAGCTTCTATTTAAATTGATCCTGATTTTTGCCATATAAATGACTAATTCCTGCACCACTAATTCAACTGCTCATGTAGTCAATAACACAACAGAAAATACCATGAAGAACAAACTATTTTTGAATGCTTTAATTATAAAAGTTTGACAATAATTTTTTAATAACAGATGCTATATTTTACTCCTTTATATGAAGTTTATAAAAAATTATCTAGGCCTTTGAGGTAATACTCTAAGAACAATTCTAACATCTCCCTGAGGAATAAAATTTAGTCTTCTTACTTATTTATAAAGTAAACTTAATGGGTATATTGTAAAAAGTTTAAAACAAAGCAATTAATATATTAAAAGTAAATCACAAGAACATAGGAAAAAATAAATGAGATATTGAAGAAATTTCTACATAATACTCAAGAACATATATTATGCCAGTTTCTCAATCACATGAGTGAGAAGTTGTCATGTTTTACACAATTGAGAAGACAGTAGCAAAATGTTTAAGTCATTCTGCTTAATATTGTTTTAATTTCTCACTAAATAAAAATTTTTTATACTTTCCAGGTTAAAATCACAAAAATTACTTGTCATTTGGTCAAAAAATGATTAGCTTTATAGCTGTTATCCTTTCAATATTTTAAAATTTGTTTTTGTAGAATTTGCAGGAAATCCAAGTTAAATATGTCTGTTTTTCATGTTAAACTCTAATCTATGCTTAGTTATTTCTCTAAAACCCCTGAGAAAAGGTAGTCAAGATAATGTTTTAAGCACCATCTCCTTAATTCCTAAAGCAGCTCTTTCTTTCGTGGATAGCTCCAAGTGTTGTTATACTCTTCATTAAATTAGGCTAAAAGGCAATTGTTTTGCCTTTCCTGTCATTCATGCTTTTACCCTTTGGAATACATGGAACATTTGTCCAATTTCATGAATAATTAAAGATAAATGCAGATTGTTTAGTGTTAGGTTATTGATCCAAAAAAAGAAATATAATAAATCTTTTAATTAGCATAAGGCACTTCACCATTCTCATATGGCTATTCTGAATATGTCTTTTGATGCATAAGGCTCAGAATTAAAGATAGTGTACTGTGGTCTATATAGCACAGGATATTTTAATTGACTAATTTAGAAAATAAACAATTCTTGTCCAGTTGCAATTATCCTATATTGTCCTGAAATGGGAACGTGGCAATTGAAAATGAAAAAGAAAACATTATTAGTTCTCCTCCTATGAAAGATGCATTTAGTTTAAATGTGTCTACGTGGGTGAGGAATAAATGTCAGATAAATAAAGGAGTAAATTGTGCATAATTTGGAAAATAAAATAAAAAGCACCACAAAAAAAACCCAGAAAAATGTAAGCAGTAGTGGAGAATGATGGATATGGTGAAAATGCTATTTTATAAAAAGTTATTATAGATGATTCCTAGATAAAGAGATAATTGAACAATGACCTAAAGTTAATGACAATTAAACATATAGAAATTGAAGCATAATAATGTATTCTAGGTAATCTGTTATACAATTTTGTTTACAATCTAATCTGTATTTCCTTTTTTTCAGATTTTTTTCAAATTAAAAAAAATTGTATGTTTATGAAATATAGCATGACCACTTCATTCATTTATGTATATTTTTCTATAGTATAGTTTTTAATACTCTTTGTCATTAATTATCATTTTCTTTTACCTTGCTATATTTGGCCCTTTACTTAAATATCATCCCATATAGATTGATATTCTCTTTAGATTTTATGGTTGGTAATTTTTTTGGCTCTCTATGGTTTCATTCACATTATTGCTCATATTATATAACAGAACAAAGCCCAAGTCAGACTTTTTTTTGGGGGGCGGTGGCACCGAGTATCAAACTCAGGACCTTGCACTTGCGAGGCAGGCGTGGTACCACTGAGCTAAATCTCCAGCCAGACTTTTGAGATATGACATTATGCAATTGTTTTCTGAATATCAAATGTCACAACTGTCACACTTTGTGTATGGAAAAAGTGGTTTTTCAAGACTTTAAAATTTTTGATGCAGACTATTTCAAAGTTTGTAGTCTTTGTATAAAAATTCGTATATCTTTATATAAAATATGTGCTAAAAGATAATCTAAAATCTTTACCATATATAATATGTACATAACATGTACAATTTCACAAAAAAACATACATTTTGAGGTTGAATGACATCTCTTCTGCCGTAGAAGTGACTGTTGTGTTAAACACTGGGGTTGAAATTGAGAGACGATAACAATGACTGAAAGTTGAAAGCACAGAAAGGATCAATGACATAGAAACAGGAGAGATATATTTAGTGGTTGGAAAGAGTAGTACTTTGAAGCTGAAATTTTATACTTTAGTAGAAAAAGTATTTTCAGACCATTATGTGAAAGTCCTTGAAAAGAAGTATAAGAGATTACAAACAAAAAGGGGAATTAGACATTTTTGAATTTGTCTTTGATATCATTAATTAACTTTGTAGACCTGAAAATATTCGGAAAAATTTGGAGGTTGTTATTACTAATATTAGAATGAAAAGAAGCATCTACTGCCAAGCAGAATAAAGCTACAGGCTGAAGAACACAAAGTTGGGAGAGCAAGAAATTACAATTCCAAAAAAACTAGTGCCTAAAACTATTCTTAGGTCTTGGTAGAATTTTTTTGCCTTAAATGGGATCTCACAAAGTAGTTAAGGCTGACCTGGAACTCACTGTGTAGCCCAGGCCAGTCTCGAACACACAGTGATCCTCCTGCCTCAGCCTTCTGAGTGCTGGGATTACAGGCATGCGCCATCATGCCTGGCTTCTTGGTAGATGTTTATGAAAATATTGAATGAATAAATGTATTTGAGTAAATTGGTCTTGATTAAAGGGAGAATCAAAAGATGGAATATAATCAAGATAAAATTTAAGTACTATACAAAGCAAAACTGCACACGTGTATAATAATGAAATCAATTTGATTTTTAACATTACAAAATCTATGCATTTTTATTTCACACATGTTTTGTGTCAGGCAAGGCTGGGACATACCAGTCTGAATAGCCACTGATATTTTAGACTTCATTATTATAAATATAGCTTACAGATCAAGAAGATTAAGTCTCTTTGTTATTTGTCAGTGAGTATGTGACATTCTATGTATAGTGTTTCTTCCTAAAAATGTTTTCTCTATTTCTTATAAAATAAAATCTAGAGACATGCTTAAGGCTTTGTTCCACTGAACTCTAACTTTCATTGAGAAAATTTCTCCATCTACTATTATCCCTTCTTTATCTGCAAACAACTTCAGATCATTTTTACTAAAATCTGACAGAGACTAAAACACTACAGATAAAACTGTATTGTTTCCATTACATTTGATAAGATAACTGGTTTTGTTTCTTCACACAGGCTCGCACACACACACAGGCATACACACACTCGTGTGCTGTACCAATGAATGATAGGCATCTTACTTAATTTGACTGTGGTAATGGTTAAACAATATAGACTTATATAAAAGTATCATATTTTACATTTTAAATATATACAATTGTTATTTTTCGTTTGAAAAATATTCTAAAAGTAAACAAGAGAGTATTTTGATAAAGGAAAAGGATGCCATGCATCCGTAGGCAATCACTTTCAGTTGGTAAACCAGATGCGACGTGCTAGAAATACTGTACATTTGTGGCTCTTTTTGCAAAAGACTTGACAGTTTTTAACATTGCAAAACTTGTCTTGCTTTCTCCGATGCTCTGATTTTGTTTATAATTTTTCCCACATGGACTTTAATAATTCTCCTTTATTCAATGTTCAAATTTTGGTAAAAACTACAGCTTCATGATAAAGATTTCTACAGTGTCTAATTCAGGAAACATCCTTTCTACCATTTACCACAGCACTTCATAGATGAATTTGACAAGAAAATAATGTGCTTGGCTTGCTTTCATGAAGAGCCTACGCCACAAAAGTTGAACACAGCAATCCTAACTGGTGTCAGGTACAGGGCTCAGAAGCTCGTTCTGCACACATGGCCTACATCTCTGTGATCATTTAACAGGTCATGCTCAATCGCCCAGCCATGTCTCTATTCCCTAGACTCTGTTCTCAATTCCATTTTAAACAATTAAAGCTAAAATATCCGATTGTGTACAACCACTACAAGTACTTGCATTTTTGCAGATTCTGCATTAAAACAAAAGGAAAAATATAGCAGTTTTATAAGTATGGCCACTTTCACTATGTTGATTCCTCCTACCCAGGTGCAAGGGATGTCTTTCCATTTTCTGATATTGTCTTCAATCTCTTTTTCAGAGTGCTATAGTTTTCAGAGTATACTTCACAGACCTTGAGAAAAAAAAATCCAAAAATTCATTTGGAGTGAGAAGAGACCTACAATAGCAAGAGCAATTCTAGGCAATAAAGACAAGGTATGGGGTATCACAATCCCCTACATGAAACTATACTACAAAGCCACTGTCATAAAAGCAGCTTGCTACTGGCAAAGGAATAGACCTGAGGACCAGTGGAACAGATTAGAAGATTCAGAAATAACTCCAGATACACTCATCCACCTCCTATTTGACAAAGGAGCCAAGCACCCTCACTGGAGGAAAGATAGCCTCTCTAATAAATGGTGCTGGGGAAACTGGGTTTCATCTTGCCAAAGATTCAAACTAGACCTATATCTCTCTCCACTAAACTAAAAATGAAATGGGTTAAAGATCTAAATTTTAAAACAGAAACACTAAACCAGCTGGAAAAGAGGTTAGTTAGAACTCTTGAAGACATTGATGTAGGAAACTATTTTTATGAGTAAAACCTCAGTTGCATGTGAACTAACACAATCAACAAGTGGGATGTCTTCCCATTTAAAAGCTTCTTCATGTCAAGAGAAACACAAATAGTTTGAAGAGACAACCTACCTTGTGGGAAAAGCTTTGCACCAGCTCTTCCTCAGACAAAGGTCCACTAGCTAGAATTTATAGAGAACTTAAAAAATCAGGCCTCCCAAGTTTAAAGACCCATTCCATAAATGGGCATCTAAAAAGAACAGGCATTTCTCAGACAAAGAAGTAAAAATAGCAAATAAACATATGAAAAAAATGTTGAACATCACTGGTCATTGGAGACATGCAAATGAAAATACTGAGATTTCACCTCACAACAGAGAGAATAGCTGATGTCATAAAATGAACCAACAATAAATGCTCGTGGGTTGTGGGGAACAAGGAAACCTGTTCCACTGCTGGTGGGAGTGTAGACTGGTGCAACTACTATGGAAATCATTATGGAGATACCTCAAAGAACTAGGATTGGAAGGACTATTTGACTCAGCTATCCCGCTGCTGGGTATCTTCCAGAAATGGTTTTATGGTTCTCTCTCTCTATATATATATATAGATACATAGATAGACAGACAGACAGACAGACAGTACATAGAGAGACAGACAGACAGACACACACACACACACACACACACACACACACACACACATTTTCTTTAGCCAGTCTCCTGTTGGGCTGCTTCCAAGTTTCAGCTATCACATATGTGTGTGTGTGTGTGTGTGTGTGTGTGTGTGTTTTAGTAAAATGGAGTACTACTCAGCCATAAAACATGAGAAATTACAGCTAAATGGATGCACATAGAGGATATACTCTGAAGTGAAATAAATAAAACACATATATATATATAAATACCTGAATAGTTTCTGTAGTGTGAAAAAAATGAAAATGTAATTAAGAACTAAAAGGTATAATAGATAATGAAAAATAGGAAGAAAAGGTGCCAAGGGGAAGGAGAAATGGGATGGGGGAGGGGAAAAGAAAGATGGGAATGGAATTCACAGGAGAAACAGAAAAAATGGAAACAAAGTCCTTGTAGATAACAAGGGGTGGAGGGAAGGGGAATGGGGAAAAATAAGAAACAGGATGGATTATGTAAAGGTACAAATTTCCAATCATGAATGTCATTACATTGTATAACCTAAATGTACCAGTAAGTTAATTAATTTCAAAAAATAAGTTTATAAATCCAAAGTTTAAGATCCTAAAAAGTAAAGGAAAAATAAACCTGTTACTTTAATTTAGAAAACAGTTTTGACCTTCTTTATTAATAAATCATCTGACATATCTCAGATTTAAAGGATATTGGAGAGGAAATTGAAATCTAATCTTTCATTAAAGTTTTTCTGAAAGTATCAGAGAAAAATGCATTCAAATTTGGCTTTAGAATGTTGGGAACTGTGCTTTTGAAACAATCCATCATAGGGTCCCTGCTGAGTAAAAATGAAACAAAAGTTCCGTGGGGCTATGGACTTTCAGAAAATGAAAACATAAAACAACAAATAGATATAGCAAAGTGATGTACAATTTGCTAAGAATTTAAATGAGTAGCCTATAGGAATATACGTACCTGATAGGAAAAGGGAGGGAATTAAATCGAGAAATGTGTCCCAGGAGTTTTTTGTGGTTTTTTTTTGTTTGCTTTGTTTTCCCCTAAAGCAGACAGCCACATTTGGAACGGATAACATGAAGAAAATTGAAGCAAAGGAGGGCCCACAGCATCTCTAATTTTGCAATGTGACATTAAGGGCAGTCATCTGTGGCCCAACGGGCTGGGATGTTGCACAGTGGTAGAGTATGCTTCCGGAACTACGTTTAATCTTCAACACCAACAAAGAAAACATCAAAACAAAAATGAAACAGACATGTCACACAAATCCATGGCTAAGCATAATGAGCTACTTTAGCTATTGGGGATCCACGTTTCTATCTCAAAATATCATAAAATATCTAATAACGGTGAACCATCCTCAAGATTACCTGAGCAAAGCCACACTTACTTATATGTTTGACTCATGGAACATCTTCCTTTTCCTTTTCAATGATCTGTGGTTTGAGTAGAGGGTCCAGTCATTCCATTCACAATCTCAGATTTTTACCTGGTTTGTTTTTTTCTTGTACTCTCAAAGAAGATTAAATTTAAACAAGAAGTTATATGGTCAGCTTACTTTTCCATCCCCAATACTTCTGCCTTCACATGACAATAAAACTATTGTCACTCACAAGAGTAGTGATGATGAGGCAAGAATTGGAGAACTACATGGTGACACAGCTTACCTCAGATCCGGGGACAAGGCTTACTGAAAACAGGAAAAGTTAGTATTCAGTAGAAAGTTGACAGATTAAACTTCTCCATGGTTGTAACTTCTTCCTTTATCTTTTCATATTTTCCTCCTGTTTTTTTTTTCTTCTTATAACTGTTTTGCATTTTATCAGGCATGAGAAGTAAAATTTGTAAGATCAAGTTGATTTACTTTTTGCCTTGTTATTTCAAATGAAGTAACAATAAATATTATTGCCCATAGGCTACATAAACTCAAAACTGAGTTTATGATAAATTTCTACAAGTGACATTGCCAATAGAAAAGAAATTTACATATTTATTTGCATTTTTTCCTATAGATTGTAAGATATGCGCTTCATATTTTCAATACTTTCCTCAAGTCTTTGTCAATGGCTTTTGTCCAACTTGATAGGAAAAAAATCCTTTAGGTTTTAATTTTCTCATCATTAGTAGATAGTATTTTCATATGATAATGAATCTTTTAAAAATTTTTTGTCTTGTGCTTTTTCATTTTATTCTTTGTTAAATTGGTTTTACATCTTCATTCTATGTATTTAAAGACTCAGGTGGTATCTATAACAATTTTATTTTCCAGTGTTTGAGGGTGCCATGATTTTAGATAATACTAAGAAGATTATTATCTATTCAAAGATTACTTCATTTACAAATCCATTGCATTTTTGCCTAATATTACCATATGTCAGATATTCTCTTAAATTAAATTATTAATTCATTTGCGATCTGTTTCTGTGTGAAGTATGGCACTGAGTTGAAATTTTGTTTTGTTTTCCTACAGTTTCATGCAGATGATTGAAAATATATATTGAATTTTTCATATTTTATTTCATGGCTCTTCCTAAATAAATGGTTCTTCCTTATTAGCAGTGACATTTTAAGTAACTTTTATGATGACTATGTTAACTTATTAAAATAGAATGAAGCAATACAAAACAAATAACTTATTCAAATAATCTGAGAATTTGTTTAGCTATGGAGACAATTAAACTTTCTACCATTATTTTTTTCTTTTAAATTTTTTTATTTTATTTAATTAGTACATGTGTTTGAGGGCAGCAGATATGTTTAGGCAAATAACCTATGCTGTGTGTATTTGAGGGTAGCTCCTCTACCTCTAAATGACTAATACTCCTTCAAATTGTGTTTTGTATGTTCGTTTATTTCAGTTGTCCTTCCAGAAACACTTTCAAAGAACTAGCCAAAACTTTTTTTTTTTTTTTTTTTTTTTTTTTTTTTGGTACGGTACCTGGTATTGAACTCGGGTCCTTGTGCTTACAAGGTAGGCCACCGAACCGCTGAGCTAAATCCGGGCATAAATTAAATTACAGACTCACTCTTTCTAGGTGACCTGGAGTAAATTTTCCTAATTTTAATACTAAATTATTCACCCAGTGGTGTTTATATCCAACATTTTTTAAGCAT
Organism: Fukomys damarensis; assembly: GCF_012274545.1. NCBI lineage: Eukaryota > Metazoa > Chordata > Mammalia > Rodentia > Bathyergidae > Fukomys > Fukomys damarensis. Next base: position 2,287,734 of record NW_022900918.1, read on the forward strand.
GTGATGTATGACCTCCCATGGGGCATTCTCAGCCACATGCTATCCTCTACACATGGTGAGTCTTTCCTTAAAGTGTTCACATAAGTATCTTTAATAACAATAACTCACTTTCTTTGTTCAGGAAGGGACTACTTGGAGAATTATCTGTAGTGTTCTCTGTATTTGTTATGAATGTAAACCTTTCTTCATTCTTTATCTCCTGATCTGATGTACTGGCTTTGCATTCACCAGTTTAATCGTTGTGATCAATTACAGGCAGTAATGATTACCATTACTTTTAACATTTCTGAGGTCTAAATTAGATGACATTAATAATCTTCTTGATATTTCACATACTACAACTTTTCATGAGTACTAAATTCTTTTGTCTCATTAGTTTTGTGACCAATATAGGCATGGACCTGGATGACTAGCTTCATCATCATCTAAAAGTCATTATTTTAAATACAATGGCTCCACAGAACTCAGGCAAGTGAGGTTAAAAAAAAACCCATCATTCTGTGCCATGAAATTTAATTAATTGATAGTTACCTTAGGAGCCAATTTAGGGCAAAAAGGTCGATGTAGTTTAGGGAGAAATACTGTGTTACAAATTGAGACAGTTTCTAATATTTTACACATTCCACAATTTGGCTTAGAGCTACAGTGTTTACATCTGTTTTGACAAGGAGGGATTTTTCAATATGATAGAAAATGATTACATATATTGTAGAAATGTTGCAAGATGAACTTTCTCTATCACTCTAGCAGTGTACATAGCCAGATATAAATATAATTCTACATGAGCTATTAATCTTGCCTAACTTAATGGAATTACATATTATTAGTCTCTTTTTATTTACATCTCCAAATTTGTTATTGGGTTTTATCTATTTGTTTCTGTGTGATTCTTATTATTTATGTTTTCAGGGTATTACATTTTAATTGTTTATACACAAGTATTTGTATGGCTTAAATATGCTTATTGTAGTCGAACAAGATTGCCAATACAAACAACAGAAATTTCAAATGTATAAATTAATATTGTTCTCTCTCTTTCCTCCTTGTGACTGTGATACAATGACCTTTAAGTAGCAGCTTTGGGGTTATGATAATATAAATGGTAGTGTCAGTGTTACAATTCTCAACATGTTTAATGTCAATTCTCCCTTTCAAGGAGGAAGCTCTATATTGGGATATGAGTAATACGCCGGAAGGAGCGATCAAAGCGTTAGAACACCAGCTCAGTCATAATACTAAGTCATATACTCAGTTGGCTCGGAGGTAATGAGCAGAAATACGTCGCATATATTAGATTTAAGAACCTAATAAAAAAATGAAAAAAATATCTAATATATTTAAATGTCGCTGTATCCTAGCACTTAAAGTGTAATACAATAGACAATAAATTAAAAATATATAATCTATAAGATTTTTGTAATCCCCATTTATCAATTCAATTGTAGTTAATGCTACAAGGAGTAATAGACATTGCCATGTCTACACTGTTTGCTCTTTAATAAACAAGAACGATACAAAATAGAAGGAAAAAGAGGAACACATACAGTTTTTTCTGAAAATCTCACATTACCTTGCAATTTAAAATGTTTACTTAAAAAAATCCATACACTGAGGCAAAATTGACTTGGAAACAAAAAGAACATAAGAATTTTTGCAAAAAGAGTAATAGCAATTTAAAGGTGGAACAAAGCTAAGGGGCAGAAAGTATCAAATAAAATAAAGTATTCTAAACTAAATAAAGTATTGAAAATAGCTGAATTTGACTTTGAGGATTCATGACCAGAAGTTCTGAGAGCAAAATGAATGGCAAAAATAATTCAGAAAAACGGAAAAATAAAATCTGGGAAAACTTAGAAGAAAATAGTGTTAGCAGTTAAGACAGAAAAAGAAAGTCAGTGTTCACAAAACACAGTATTTTTTTATTAAAACTGAAAATACAGCATGAGAAAAAATTTGGCAATTTTTTGAAAAAGTTCTTCCCAAAATTGATTTATTTATAATTAATTCCATTTTTCAAATAAATTCATTTTGAAACTTCATTACAAATTATTGATATATCACTTTCTATTGACTAGAAAATAGTAATAGTGGAAGTCTGTAATGAAGTTAAAGGATATCTTATAGATCTTCATCAACTTTTCATATCCATACAACATTTATTGGAAAAGGCTTATACACTTAAATAACATTTTGCTTCTGAAACAAGTAGTGATTTATACAATAAGTTTAATGTCTCTTGCTGTTTAAGTTCTGAAAATATGGTTAATAAAATCCATTACTTAATTTCATTAGTATTTGTAGAATTGAAATTAATTTGCTTTAACTGTAAAATACATCATCTTTACATCTCAATTTGTGTAGCTTCATCTAACTACTTAATTAATATTTTCAATATATGGTACTAAGATGAAGAAGTATTTTTTTATCCTCTGCAGTAGTAAAATTCAAAGAAACTTGCATTTTGTGTGTAATTTGATTTATGTCTAATGAACTAAAAATTGATGGAAATATTTTGTTTGCACTCAAATACCATCAACATTCAATTTAAAAATATCCAAACAAAGCATAGTAACATGCCATTAATATCTCTGGGTTCTGTTATTTTTGTTATTTTTTATTTGCACAACTCTCTGTTTTTCTCTCACATATATCTTCTGATTTAGAGCTATCTGTTTTGGAAAGTAACCTTCTTTCCATTGTGAAATAAATAAAAACCATTTATTTAAAACTGGAATATTTAAGACACTTAAAACTTTAAAATTCAGATTTTAGATTTTAGAGGATACAGATCAGCTATATCATATTTCAGCACTTAGAATGCATATATCTTTGAAATTCTCTGTTTAATGTAAATCAGCAAATTTTATGGACTAACTGATTTATCTTTTGGTGGAAATAATGTTTCAAGAAATTTTTTTCTTTCATAGTAATTTTCATTATATATACTCAGCTCAGTACCCATAATCTTGTTCATTTAAGATGGCTATTCACAAGTATAAATGATGAATTGCGCTGTATATTATATACCAGATAAAACACCATTACTACATGCTGAATTGATTTATTTTAAAATTTCAAAATATAATTTTATAATCAGAAACTTGATTATTATCAATTTTAAGCCATCATAACATTCAAGAAGGGTCAGTATACTTTAAATTTGTAACATTTCAATGCTATTTTAAAACACCACATTCTATATGTTCACATTTATAGGACACATTAATGATCCAAATGCAAAGCAGAAATCTAGGCCTTAGTTTAATGTCATAGTATTTTAAATTAATTAGATAATTACAAAGCCATGACAAATCAGCTCTTAAGTGATGAATAGCTTCCTTCATTTTAGCTTGAGTTTAAGAAAAATACATGACGTAGATAACGTACCTTTAGCATATTAACAAATTTTGACCTTTGCTTAAAAATTTTACTTTATTTGGTTAATATAGGTAGAAAACTGCTTAATTTCACTCTTTTTTCACTTTGTGTTTGCAAAAGTACAACTGTCCTCAATCTTCCTAAATTCTTTGTTTTTCAAATAAAGACATTATTACTCTTAAGTGGTAAGAAGTTACTAAATTAGTTTTCAATTAGTGACAAAAATCACATATACCATACAGACAAAGTAAGAAATTCAGTGTTAGATAAAAATAATCAGAGCACAGTACAGCAAAGACATATATATACACATATATGAGGTTGAATTCTTTATCACAGTTTTATAGAAAAGATGCAGTAGTTTGTAACTGTACCCTTCTTTATTATAATCCTACAAGTTTGCTTATGAATATAACAGAAAGGGCAAAAATGAGGTCTCTTTGTAAGCAGTGATCTTACTGACCCTTGTTTTGCATGTGTTGCAGGGACTTCAAGCCACCCAAAGCATTTTCCTTGCTGATTAAGGTAACTGGTTATGTACAATATTAATCTCATTTGTAAAAAGCCTCTAGGGAAATAGAAATTTACATTTTTCTCCCAAGAGCCTCAAGGAGGCAGCAAATGTCTCTTTCTCTGTATCACTCAGAGTATAAATTATAAATGTTATCACATTTCTCTGGGTATCATTATAGCTCATCAAGAACTCCATCAATATATATAGATGGCTTCTACACCCAAATTTTTAATTTGATTGTTTCTAATTCACAATGCATTTATTTATACCCATTTACAAATGGGTATAACTTTATTTTGTGTTTTATTTTGTTTTTTGAGACAGAGTCTCACTATGCAGGTGAGACTGACCTGGAACCCACTATGTAGCCCAGGCTGATCTCAAACTTACAGCAATCTTCCCGCTTCAGCCTCCCTAATACTGGGATGGGTATAACTTTAAAATGGTTTCATTCATGATGAAGCTACTCACTGTTCCTTTAAGAGTCTACAGATTGCGGTAAACTAGAGTTTCAGAGTTCCATGTGTATATGGCTTATTTACATGTTAGGTGTTCATAATTTGAGTCTCTGTTTCTAATCTTTCAATGTCAATAAATTGATTAGAAAGATTATTTTATGGAAGTTACATTTACACCTAAAGCTCAACTTTATAGTGGAACATACATTTCATAAATTGTTCCTCAATAGTTATAAAAGATATTTCAAGACAGTAATTGCAGAAAATAAAGTCAAATACAGCTTTTTATTTCAGTTAACCAGAAATTCCTCTCAGAAATTCCTCTTATGATTTATTTTAGGATTGGGATGTCATAATGAGCATATCAGATTGCAGGTATTTATTTATAGTTCTACTTAAGGAAACTTTATTTTAAATCAGCTATTCATTCTCATTTATCTCAGTTCTTTTTGGATCTGATAATTTTGAGAACTAAAAAAAAAAAGATTTATTTACACTAGGTCTAGATCCTTTGAGCAGAATTTCTTTCCCAACTGCTGGTAAGGTGTTTGAAGTATATACTCATGTTAAAACTTGTATAACACTGTTGGCAGATAATATTAAAATGCATTCATTTCATCTCATATTTAATTTTAAAATCCTATACTTTAGATATTGTTACTGAATGAATCCTTATGGAAATTGTGCAAGTTTTATTTATATATTTATTTAAATATATATTTAAGAATATATTTTAATTTCAAAGAGAAAACTCTTCCTAATTTAATTATGAATTATGCCTTTGCAGTTTAGAGAATTAATAAAATGTCAGCTTTTGAGAATGTAGGCTAAGTATATAAAATTAATACTTTTTCTAATATTTTATACTGAAATATATTTTGTTTTAAAAATCTCAAAATGTTATTTTAGTTAAAAAATCTCAAATGTTATTTTAGTTCAAAGGTATCTACTTATCTTTTAGAAGAGATGCATATGTAAATAGAAAAAGTTGATATATTTAAAACAATTACATAATTCTCGATTCATAATTTAAAATAGCAACAATTTCTACAATTAAATTGCAATTGCCACCATTACAAAGAAGTAATGGTCATGATGATTGACAGTAACAACTAGCTGGGGCATGGTGGTGCATGTCTGTGATCCCAGCACTCGGAAGCTGAGCAGGAGGACCGCTGTGAGTTCAAGACCAGCCTGGTCTACATAGTGAGATCCAGGTCAGTCTCTACTGCATAGTGAGA